>NC_053156.1:123758431-124058431 GCF_016835505.1 Polypterus senegalus
TTTTTCACCGGCGGGCGGTGACTTTATGCTGCGGGTGATTCTCAAGCACACTGTGGCCACTGCTTTAAACATGAGCTGCGGTGCCTTTATAGATGTGATAAAACCACCACCTTTCACAGCGTTTGCCCCTTATAATTTTCATCCCTAGAGAAGATTTTTTTTTTCTGGTGTATAAATGAACGACCAACCCTAGATGGGGGTTAGTCCATGGCAGGGTCGATCTATGAAGACTTTAGATTGGGCGTTGTGCAAAACACAAGACTTCTGACCCACGTTGCTTCTGACATCACGGTGCTTTGATCAGGTGGTCTCAAGTTCAGTCCTGGGACCCCTTGTGGCTGCAGGTCTTTATCCTAACCATTCCCTGGTCGTAACTGCATTGCTACCTGAATTGCTAATTTCTAGATCTCTTTTGCTCTCAATGCAGAAATTACAAGAATGGGTTTGCCAAGTGTTTATTGGAATGAAACAAATATATATACAGTACATTTTTTTATCTTGATTGTTACAGTTGTCATCATCATAACTGTCATGACTTTTATTCTGTACGTAATGCATTTGACATTAGGGCAGTGGACTGGCTGGAGCAGCTCCTGAACATTCACACAAAATGTACTGAAAGATGACTAAGAGATCAGATGTCCTGTATTCAAGAAGATTGGACAGTTGTTATATACACAGAAATTTCAAGGGTAGTGATTCACCACGAACTGTATAAAAAGAATAAGAATGTAATTAAATAATCTTTTATTTTATAAAAGTCATATGGTTGCAAACCAACAAACCAACCAGAGTAAATGTATACCTTGATTGAAACTGTTATGTAAATTCATTTGTTCATAAAACAGACCTACACCTTTAATATGTGACCATTCTCATCAGGTTGTTAACAGACTGCTGCCTTCTCAGCGTGGTCCTGCAGGTATAATAAATGATGCAGATGGACAAGCTTTCCTCCTGCCTGCTTACTGACTAAAAAGGTTTTATCAGATTTGTCCTGATAGAGGATAAGTTTCTTACTTTAATTAAGATGTCAATTTCTACTACAGTACTTCAATAGCATCAGTGCATTTCGACAGTCACTGAATCTGTGGGAGACACAGCAGTCCTGTACATCGTCCCTGTTTGAAAGAATGGAGTACCGAAGGAGTGAATGACAACTTGGATCAAAACAAGAACAAAATTACATCACTGAAAACTGATTTTCAGCACCATTTTCAGATCATGAACAGACTCATATCCAATAATCAAGACGTTTACCTCACTTTTCATCTTCAATCCGTCTGATGCACCCATAGACCTGGAAATGGAACTGATTGACTTAACAGTGCAATTCCGTGTTGAGAAACAGATTTGTCACTGTAGGTCTGGACACCTTTTACCAGTATCTTCTGCCAAAATATCCACAACTGAAAGCCTTTACTTCAGGAATTTTGAGTTTTGGAAGTACTTAGATTTGTGAGCAGGAACTTTCAGTTATAAATGGAAAGAAATCAAAACTGCATTCTCGCCTGACACAAACACATTTAAATGACATTAGGAATGTTGCCATCCTGTGGTGGGCTGGCGCCCTGCCCGGGGTTTGTTTCCTGCCTTGTGCCCTGTGTTGGCTGGGATTGGCTCCAGCAGACCCCCGTGACCCTGTAGTTAGGATATAGCGGGTTGGATAATGGATGGATGTTGCCATTACTCAGAGGCTCCCTCCGGATATTGAAGAGCTGGTTAAAGCAAAAAAGATGCCAGGTGTCTTCTTCTAAGTAGAAGCCTAATCTAATGGCAGTTACATGGATTATATTCTTCATACAGAAGTGATATTCATCGTGCAATTTAACTAAGTGAGTTTGAGGTTATATGGAGCAGATTAGAATGTCTTAGGTATGATTATTATTGAATATATTATATATATAGTGTACCACTCAATCTGGGTAAATTGTACATAAGCAGTGATGAAGTATGTTCAATACCCTGTTTTACTGTTCAGTAAATATCCCAGTCATATGCAATGTAAAAGTGCTTTAGATAAAATGTTTACTGCATTAAAAAAAATATTAAAAACAGCAACAATTCTGTTTTTATATATTTACATGGTAAAATAAAGTTGGTTAGAATGGAGGTGGTTAATGGTTAGAATATTTTATCATACACAGGTAACAATTGATTGGATTTTTGTGAGGAACTGATCTGGCCCCCGGTCTCTGAATTTTTTCCTAATGTGGCCCCACCAATAAATAAGTTCACCACCTCTGCTCTGATATATTCATTTCTAATCCTGTCTGCCCTTGTTACTCTGAGCGAAAATCATAGTATCATCAACTCTGATTCCTCCAGCTCTGTCTCCCGGCTTTCTGTCATTGTCACCATCTCCAATCAATTAATTGTTCATATCTACAACAACAACATTTATTTTTATAGCACATTTTCATACATACAATGTAGCTCAAAGTGCTTTACATGATGAAGAAAGAGAAAAAAGACAAAATAAATAATTAAAATTAGGGAACACTCATTAACATGGAATAAAAGTAATGTCCGATGGCCAGGGAGAACAGAAAAAAAACTCCAGACGGCTGGAGAAAAAAAATAAAATCTGCAGGGGTTCCAGGCTACGAGACCACCCAGCCCCCTCTAGGCATTCTACCTAACATTAATGACATCAATCAGGCCTCATGGTATTCAGGGTTCTCATGGAAGAACTTGATGATGACTGTCATGTGGACTTCTGGCCTTTAATCCATCAATGTGAGGACATCACGGTGCTTTGATCAGGTGGTGGTGGCACAGATCGCTACCACAGAAAACCGGAAAAAGAACAGAAGAGAAAGCAGGGTTTAGTACGGATTGTGGAGCCACCAGGAATGATAATGATAATTAATTGAATATACAGAGCATCAGGATTTAACTAAGATGCAGCTATGAGAAAGCCATGATAAAGTAATGTGTTTTCAGCAGTGTTTTAAAGTGCTCCACTGTATTTGCCTGGCGAATTCCTATTGGCAAGCTGTTCCAGATTTTAGGTGCATAGCAGCAGAAGGCCGCCTCACCACTTCTTTTAAGTTTAGCTCTTGGAATTCTAAGGAGACACTCATATGAGGATCTAAGGTTACGATTTGGAGTGTAAGGTGTAAGACATTCCGAAATATAACATGGAGTGAGATTATTTAAGGCTTTGTAAATCATAAGCAGTATTTTAAAGTCAATCAAGTCTAGACATTAACAGTCTACCTGCATTGTTAAGTTAATACCACGTGACCTTGAACTGAATTAACCAAGTCTGAGAATGTTAATAACAATGGTAGCCGTGCCACCGTGTGTTCGGTCAAGCAGATTAAGCAATTTAATAAAAGGACAAGTGTCTGGATGTCTGCCTCGGTGCCTATCCGGTTTCTGTGTCTCTGTCATTCCAATAGACAGCACATCACAAACATGTACAGTACACTCCTTTTTACAAATTCCATACCAAATGGCATATAAGAGATATATGCATTGCATGGTACATTGCAAACGTTAGATTTCCACCCGTCTTAGATGGGTAGCACATCTATGGTATATCCTAATGAAATAACACATTTACTGGGCTGAAGTTTCCAACTTGATGAACTGATTAAACAATCTTTAATTTTTCAATACAATATTTTTACCACTTTTAATGCATTGTTCAACACACCAGTATTACTTTTAAATACTGAGTTACTGACGGTACTTGGAGGGAGTCGAGACGACTACCGAACTCGTGCTCTAATCATGCTTGTATCCCAGACATTAAGACCGGCACAGACGCAGCCCAACTGCGTTCTCATAAGCTGCGCAGCCGTCAGCGCAGTGTGCTAAAAGTCGGAACGTGACGTCAGAGTCTCTGTTTACTATCTACATGTGACAGCAAGCCTCTATGGAGATCCTTCGGGGATCGATGTGCGCGCTTTGTTGTTTGATGAGTGGTTCAAACTGGTGAAGCAAAATGCCGACATACAGATGCATTTGTGGTGCTTTTATATTCAAGCGTCGCATATTCCCGATCGTAATGACACGATACATTTTAAAAGTCTCACATACCATCTTTTGTATCGTCTTTTTTATTTTTGCAACTTAACAACAGCAACATATTGTATAGCGTTATATTTGAACCACTGAGAAAAAAATAAAGGACACGGTGAAAACAAGTATTTTGTGATTAAAGTGGAAATTTCGGCTTTAATCTCGAAATGTCCACTTTAACTTCGTAGTTTACTTTATCATTAAAGCAGACCGTCGTAAACGTCATCCCAGTTTTTAATCGCTACGAGCTTCTTGGACCTGACAGCAGCGGCAAGCAGCAATAGATCGCCACACAGAACAAATTAAATGTATGATATTCCAACTCTCTGCACATTTAGAATCTTTAGATTTATACTTGATATCACTTTCATGATGAAATGCATTAAAGTGTGTATGTTACATTTTACAGGGAGGTATGTTGCTGGTGTTTCCTGCTTGTATTCCACACTGTGCTCCGGTTTCTTTCCAAACATATGCAGATTTGGGGATCTGGTGCCGCTAAAATGACGCTAGTGTATGTGTGTGCTTGTATTCACCATGCGATGAGCCGAGGCTTCGTCAAGGGACTGTTTCTCACTCGTGCACAATGCTTCCTGGAATGGACACATCTCTGAATTGAAGGATTTAATCAATAAACATCCTTTTCAGAGATATTGAGGTAAGGTGTCATCAGAATTTAATAGGCGTTATAGGCAATTCACAACACAGAGAAGCCGAACATGTTCTCACCGTGATAATATCTCGCACTGCCACCTGGTGGATTCCTCCAGATTTACGTAAAGTACGCGCGCAAGTATGAACACTACAACGCTTGCGTAGCAGGAGCGTCCGCTGCAGCATGCGTCGCGTCGCGTGAAGTATAACTCCGGCCTTAGACTTCACTTTCTGCGAAGCTGATGCGGACGTCCTCGATCTGATATTAAATTTACATTGCCAGACGTGTTTCAGAATATACACAAAATGCTAACAATATATTTCAAGCGTTCTTCCAATGATGTGAAGTCGAATTGCTTCTTGGGAGTGCTGTTAGGAGCAGGAGTGGGAATACGCAAGCTGAAGTGGAATGGTGCGTGCGCAGTCAACACCTTTTGTTTACTACCACGAGGGGGCTCTGCTGTCTTTTCTATATGCGCTTTATTAGTCGTGTGACTCTCTTGGAAAAAATGCGCAGGATTCTTTGAGCGGTGAAATGTTAGCAGTGCACGCCTTTCAACAGGTAGGTGGGAAGCATGTCTTTAGTTACTTATTTATGGTATGTTGTCAGTACAGTGTTGGATTTGTTGCAGTTTAGTACGCAGAGCGATATTTTATGCTTAGAGCTGTTTGAAAATGAATGCACTTTAGCAATAATGTGTCAGTAGTAGTCAGTTTATAGAGGACTCTCCTGCTAGTGTTCTGTAGAAGAGTGACCGTGCTTAGGGAGCACCTAATGATTTGATTGTCACCTTGTACATTTGAGTCTTACTGTTATTGTTTGCGTTCATTTGTTTTCCATTGCTACATGCATATATGTTGTACACCGTTTTAAATCCATGCAACATTTTAGTGACACGTGTGTGTTTGTTTATTTAGTTATACAAAAGGACATATTTTGACCTCAGAATGTTCCTTATTTTCAGGACATGCCATGTATACATTGCCGATTTATTTCCATACCGTAAGGAAGCTGACACAGCTGGCTTTCAGGTGTCCGAGGTCGACAACTCGGAGTCGGTGCTGCGCGGCGTGGTGCCACAAAATAACCATAGATGAACGTCATTCCAATAGGAGATGCCTGCTAAGCGCGCAAAGACATCTTAACAACAACCATGAGATGGTTTGGCTTGGCCTGACGGAAATGTCTGTCAGGTTTAAAAGCAGCAAGTCCAGTAAAAAAGACAGAAAGATTAGAGAGGAGGAGGAGGAAGATGACGACGATCCGGAGAAAAGCGATTATGAGGATGACCCTCAATCTGACCCTAACCTGCCCAAGGATTTCAAAGATTTGGAAAAGTCAATTCAGTCCTTTCGCTATGATTTTGTTATGAAGGCTGGACTGGACATTGCCCGCAAGTAAGTTTTCATTTTGGCTTTACACTGCTGACATCCATACAAATCAAATTGTATTTGTCATGAATAGTTATACAATCAGTACAGTATGTAGTGAAATGCTTGGTTGCTGAACTCCAACATTACATTGAAGAAGAATATAAAAGGACAGTACATACTAACACACGACTTTACAAATATCAGCAGAAATCACAATGTTAAATGAATGCAATATGCATTATACCAGACTTGTGAATCATGTGACTCGCATATGATGAAATAACTAATTGTAAGAGGGTCCACAGTAGGGCATCATGTAGCTCTAGACACTGACCCATTTAGGATGTGGATGGACTGTCCAAAGGAGCTCCTTTTCTCAGTGTCTCTGAACTGGTCATGTTTTCCTGACTGCAGCACAGAGAAGAGGCCGTTGTTGGGCTGGTTGGTATCTCTGATAGTTTTAATTTGTCCTGGCTCCACATTGCATTGTATAGATGTCCTGGAAGTTTGAAAGTGTAGACCCAGTGGTGCGTTGAGCTGACTGCACCACTCTCTGCCGTGCTTTGTGGTCCTGCTGTGTGCTGTTCCCAAACCAGGCAGTAATACTTCCTGCCAAGATAATCGTAATAGTGGATGGTAAAGACGTTGTTGTGTCTTCTTCATCAAAGTGTCTGATATGGAGACCAAAGTATCTGAAACAGTCCACCCTCTTCACCTGAGTGCTCTTAATACTGTGGGGGTGATAGTGCCTCTGCTGTTTTCTCTCAAAGTTTACAATCCGCTCCTTTGTTTTGCTGACATTCAGGAGTAGACAGTTGTGCTACACCAGTGTGTCAGAATCTCCATTTCATCTGGGTAAGCCTGCTCATTTTTGTTAGAAATCAGGCTTACCACAGCTGTATCAGTAAACTTAACATTGATGCTGAGTCAGGTGCAGCCATGTGGTCATATATGTACTGTAGATCGAGTATGGTAGAGGACTTGGAACACAACATACACATAGAGAACAAAAAAAAACGAAAACATAGATTGTCATTTTTAGAGTAATATGCAGCTAATTAATAACAGAAGTGCTATTGTGCTGGGAAACAATAAAGTTTATGCTTACACTGGGATTCAGTGAGCTAAATAATACTGACCTTTTGTGCAAAGTGTAAATCCAAGGCTTCAATTAGTGAGCGTATTTCAGTTTACTTTACATCCTAGCAAACTGACACTTTTATTAAGTTTTAAAACATATGGCGGACATGTTTTAATTACATCACTTTTACAATCTCATCCCAGCTACATTATGAAAGGACTGCAGGAGTGACGTGAGTGTAATCAGCACTGTTCTACACAATACAGGATTCATTTGTTTTAGCTTGAAGAAACTCTTTTAAATGATTTTTTACTGTCGTAGCATTTTGAAAACATTCTCTGTGACAGAGTGAGGAGCTGAGCAACACAGGATGATTTTGGAGTTTTACAACAGTTTATCCTGACTGAGGACAGCCATTTGACGTGTTTTGGGCACATACTTAGAATGACTTTTGGTTTTACGAACTGGTGGTGTACAAGACACAGCCCACTTTAGAATGCAGTTTTATGTGTCAAATTAATATATGTCATAATCGTGAAAAAATAACTTTGACTTGGAAAAGACCAAAGTTATCCTTTAATTCATAGGTCACAGCAAGTCATAGGTGACATTTAGTCCATTTTCTGTACATTGTGAAATGCCACAAATGTCACAGGAGGCAAGGGAAAGGGTCATTGATCTGCTGCAGTTTCTGTACCAGCCTTGCTAGACACAATGTTTCATACCACTGTGTCTCAACAGAAGACAAGCGATTGACAGGACAGATCTAGTCACCCTCAAGTGACTGTACCCAAACTGGTTGGGTGCAACAGATTGATCTATCTGAGAGGTCATTAATGATATGCCACATTATTGATGAATCATAATGCAGATATTGGCAAAAGGAAAGTGAGAGACTGGCCTTACATCTCTTAAACATCATGCTTCACTGCCTTGAGTTTACAATGGACTCCACAGCCATAGCATCAGTTCCTCTTAATGGATGAGCTGAAAATCACCCTGTTCAAACAGACAGGTGAGCAAGCACATGGAGGAGGAAAGGAGAACAATTTGCAGATGCCTATGGGGTGGGTTGGCATACACCATGCAGACTGGACAGAGCAACACTTTATTTTTAATGAGGTACATTAAAGGGCTGAAACTGTGCAGCAAATCATCATTCCCTATGGGAGGCCACACAATCTGACCCTACAGCAGAACATTGCCAGGCTAGTAATGGCTGTTGTAGTCACAGCTATCCTGAGGAGTGAGTACTGGGGCCTCACGTATAACGCCGTGCGTAGAACTCGCACTATAACATGGCGTAAGCACAAAAGCCGAAATGTGCTTGCGCAGAGAAAAATCCAGATGCAGGAATCTGTGCGTACTCCAACTTCCACGTTCTTCTGCTACATAAATCCCGATCAGCATGAAAACTAACGCTCGTGCACGCGCTTTATGTAACACCCCAACTCCTCCCAGAATTACGCCTCTTTGAATATGCAAATCAATATAAATCACCCTTAAGCTCATCCTTCTGTGAAAAGACAATGGGAGAAGCACGGGGGAAAATATAAGAATTTCAGCGAATACCAAGTGGAAGCAAAGGAAAAACATACTATTTGTTCAAATAAACTGTGGTATAATCAACAAAAGGAAGTTGATCGAGTGACATAGCGTGTTGGAGAAACTTGAAAGCTCACGTTCACAAAATCGCACAGTGCCAGAAATAAAAAAGAAGTCACATATCAAAGTCGCTGTGAAAAGGCGAGTTGTAGCCCACTGTCTGAGTGTCATATGAAAGTTTATTAGGGTACAGAGAAAAAACAGGCACAGTGGGGGGAAAAAAGCACGAAATGTCAACTTCAATCTCGACATTGCCACTTTAATTATGTAGTTTATTTTGCCATTAAAGTAGAACATCATAAACTTCATCTTAAAATCGTTTAATTAACCAGTTTCTCAAATCACATCATAATTAAAGTAGCACGTTAAACGCTTTGTTTTGTATTTGATCTTCTATGTGCCTATGTGTGTGAATCACTACTTGTTTCTTAAACCGGCTCTCTTCCTCCACCTGGACACAGAATCCATTACATTTGTGATATTACAGCTCTTTGAATAACTAAAATACAGAGATGTATACGTGATATCATTAAGAGTTAAAACACGTTATTAAACATGGGTTTTACAGCGCAGCGATTGTGCACGACCATCAATGAAATTATTTATTGCAGCAGTACTCAGAGGGCTCTAGGTTTGTGGTGGCACTGGGCAGAGAAAGAATCGGTGGCTCCTTCGCCCGCCAATGTCAGTGAGGTAGCTTATGCACGGCGGATGGCCACGTCCGTTGCAGACACTAGCCGCCTCGTGTTCATGACACAAGCATTTAACTTTTGTGGAAATTTGCCGCTGCATGGGTTTTTAGCTGTGTCGTTATTTTCTCTTTCTGTTTTATATTCAATATGTATTGACGTGGCCGCCCATGCAGTTCTTGGTTTTCTTTCCCCAAGTAACCGATTGCCACACAATCAGCTCTGTAATAGAAGTTAAGCCATCTGTAAACTTAGAGCACTGATTCTTTAAAACGTTTAAGGAACATTGAAATATCTTCGTAGTACAGGTTTAATTATTCTATCCTTAACGACACTCCCAGTGAAGAATATAGATTATTTAAATGAAGTTAAAGTTTTACCTGTATAATATAATAAACATATTTTGCTGCATTTCATCTTAAAAATGATATTGTCATCATATGTAAATACGCGCTTTATAAAGTGGCTCAGGTTGTGCAATATTATAACTGTAGTACAAGTTTATAGTGAGGTAATTGTACTTATAAGTGCAAACAGTTCTACAAGGAGCAGTGATTGAGTGCATTTAAAGTTCTTGGGATGAAACTGTTTCTGAACTGTACAGGAAAGGCTTTAAAATGTTTTGCAGTGGCTGAGACAGCGTGTCCTTAAAGCTGTATACCGATAATTCTCTTTCCGATCAGCTGCTGCTGTGATTCACACTCCGATACAGTGATAATAAATACTCTGAGTGGTGCAGTGAGAGTAATATGGAAAAAGATGATCCACTGTGGCAACTCCTAACGGGAACAGCTGAAAGAAGAAGGTGCAGTGAGAGTAACAACGCTAAAGCAGTTATGGTATTTGGAATACTATGGCTGTTCCCTGGACCATTATATTGTTAAAAGTTAATTACAATCAAATGTGTTACACTAATAAACAATATGCGGTTAGTTTCAGTGTATTTATAAAGCCGCGTCAGGAAAATAAGGTGTAACCACATAGGAACAGTAGCACTGCTTTGACGTTGGGTGCCACCAGTCTGCAAAACCGAGCGGAGAACTTGCGTACGACAAGGCATGAGGTACCGTGGAAAAGTGCGTGGCTTTACACCAAGTGTAGGTTTTATACATCGCGATTTGAACGTGGAAAAGTTCTTACGCAACATTTCTGTGCGTACTCACCGTTTATACATGAGGCCCCTGGTGCGCAGGTACCTGCCTTTGGTCTTGAACTTCGCCCCAATGGTCTACTTTGGGATGCCCTGGATGACAATGATGTAACACTGCAAGAATCGGTTAAGATCTCACAAAAGTTGATTCAGGGGCCATAAGTGTCAAAGATATCAAGCTGTGGTGGCTAAACAAGGTACTGATAGACTGCAAGGCAACTGTTGTTAATGTTTATGGTTGTTATCTTTTTCTTGTTTTCTTATTTTCATTTGTTTTTTGATATTTCAACAATGCAAGAGTATTGCATCTCTTTTTTTCCCATCATTGTATATTTAAAAAAAATTTTTTTGAATGCACATAAGGCAAGATTCAACCGTGCTACAGTTACTCCTCTCAGGGGCAGATGAGTGTTTTCAGTGCGAGATAACTGCTCACTAAAAATAAACCACACATTCTTTGCAGTTCAGACACAACAAAACCGATAAATCTAAAATGTGTCTGTTACTTGTCTTCCACTGTTCAAATTGAAGTACAAATGTTTTTATTTTTTTCTGCTAACTTTCTTGTCAAGCTGTCAGAATGACCAGCAGTTTTTCCTGGTTTTAGTCTTGACTGCACACTGTGCCTTAATGTACAGCAATTTCACATTCACTGAAAATGGTTGTTTACTTTTATAATATACCATGTGATGCACATGTTAGTGAAACATTGGTTTGTATCTGGATAGTGCTGTCATCCTTGGATTATTCCTTTTAGTCTGCGTGCAGGTCTAGAAGACCACCTGTAAAGCTATAGTGACTGTAGTTCTTTTACTGGGACTTACCTGCAAATCCTTCACAGCCCACTTCATTGGACTTACAGTGCTGCCCCCCTGTGTTTACAGCACTGGTTCATCAGGTCCCTATTTCTGGTATTTTTCTGTGCCAAAAGAGTACCTGCAATTTTGTAAGAAAGCCTGCCATGTGTTTTATGCTTATAAGAAATTTTGGAAAATGCATGGTTCTGTGAGAGCAACATGCCGGTATGGTGGGTAGCCCAGCAGCCTCATGGAGCCATTGACCTGGTTGTAGTGCATGCAGACTTCTCACATTCTCCTGATGTACAGTGCATCCAGAATATATTCACAGCGCATCACTTTTTCCACATTTTGTCATGTTACAGCCTTATTCCAAAATTGATTAAATTCATTTTTTTTCTCAGAATTCTACACAACACCCCATAATGACAACGTGAAAAAGTTTATTTGGGGTTTTTGCAAATTTATTAAAAATAAAAAAACTGAGAAATCACATGTACATAAGTATTCACAGCCTTTGCTCAATACTTTGTCGATGCACCTTTGGCAGCAATTACAGCCTCAAGTCTTTTTGAATATGATGCCACAAGCTTGGCACACCTATCCTTGGCCTGTTTCGCCCATTCCTCTTTGCAGCATCTCTCAAGCTCCATCAAGTTGGATGGGAAGTGTTGGTGCACAGCCATTTTAAGATCTCTCCAGAATGTTCAATCAGATTCAAGTCTGGGCTCTGGCTGGGCCACTAAAGACATTCACAGAGTTGTCCTGAAGCCACTCCTTTGATATCTTGGCTGTGTGCTTAGGGTCGTTGTCCTGCTGACAGATGAACCGTCGCCCTAGTCTGAGGTCAAGACCCCTAGTCTGAGGTCAAGACCGCTCTGGAGCAGGTTCTGCCGCTGAAAAACATCCCCACAGCATGATGCTGCCACCACCATGCTTCACTGTAGGGATGGTATTGGCCGGGTGATGAGCGGTGCCTGGTTTCCTCCAAACGTGATGCCTGGCATTCACACCAGAGAGTTCAATTTTTGTCTCATCAGACCAGAGAATTTTGTTTCTCATGGTCTGAGAGTCCTTCAGGTGCCTTTTGGCAAACTCCAGGCGGGCTGCCATGTGCCTTTTACTAAGGAGTTGCTTCCGTCTGGCCACTCTACCATACAGGCTTGATTGGTGGATTGCTGCAGAGATGGTTTTCCTTCTGGAAGGTTCTCTTCTCTCCACAGAGGACCTCTGGAGCTCTGACAGAGTGACCTTTGGGTTCTTGGTCACCTCCCTGACTAAGACCCTTCTCCCCCGATCGCTCAGTTTAGATGGCCAGCCAGCTCTAGGAAGAGTCCTGGTGGTTTCGAACTTCTTCCACTTACAGATGATGGAGGCCACTGTGCTCATTGGGACCTTCAAAGCAGCAGAAATGTTTCTGTAACCTTCCCCAGATTTGTGCATCAAGACAATCCTGTCTCGGAGGTCTACAGACAATTCCTTTGACTTCATGCTTGGTTTGTGCTCTGACATGAACTGTCAACTGTGGGACCTTATATAGACAGGTGTGTGCCTTTCCAAATCATGTCCAATCAACTGAATTTACCACAGGTGGACTCCAATTAACCTGCAGAAACATCTCAAGGATGAGCAGGGGAAACAGGATGCACCTCAGCTCAATTGTGAGCTTCATGGCAAAGGCTGTGAATACTTATGTGCTTTATTGTGCTTTCTCAATTTTTTTATTTTTTATAAATTTGCAAAAGTCTCAAGTAAACTTTTTTCACGTTGTCATTATGGGGTGTTGTGTGTAGAATTCTGAGGAAAAAAATGAAATTAATCCATTTTGGAATAAGGCTGTAACATAACAAAATGTGGAAAAAGTGATGTGCTGTGAATACTTTCCAGATGCACTGTATGTGTGAGTTAGCGTAGGTGAGTGCAGAAAAGACAAACTTGGACATAACTTCAAATTATTAATTCATTCTACATCAAGCACACTCTTTCAATTTTATGTGTGCTCGTATTAAAACAATAAAGGAGCAGGATGATCCAGAAGTGTGAATTCATTCTTGTGTGTCAGATGTGAATTTTGATGAAAGTGAAATGCACACTGTTGAGCAGAACTGATTTGGAGTACTTGAGAGAAACAGAGGTGGCATATATAAACTGAAAATGAATCAAAGGCAGAAGTTGGTGACAGAATTGGCTGGTTCAATTCCCCAAACATAGTTTGCGCTGAGAATTAGGACTGGGAAATAGTGATTTAAACTGTTCTGTCTTATTCAGATTTTGTTTAATATAGTGCTTTCCTATTAGACTGATTCTTAAATCACTTTATATGAAAATGTCTTTTACAATAATAACAATACTTAGATTTGACTTGGAGTCACATAGTGCCACTGACTAACCTGGCCTGTGGTATAGGAAGAGACCAGAGAACCCAAAGAAATTCCACACACATTCAGGGTGAATAAGCAAATTCTGCAGGAACAGCGACCTGCCTGACTTCTGGGTTTCTAGTTATAAAAGGTAGATATCAAGCTACTGGTGTTAAGCGTATTCCTGATACTACCGATCTCCTGTAAATTACAATAAAGAGTATGCACTGGCAATGGTTAAACGTTTTAGCTTTTGAAGTCTACTGGCTGTAAGGCAAAGAGAAAGTAGAAGAAATCCTTTTAGTTGTATCTGTTTTTGATGCTCTTCATGTGAACAGAGTGAAAGCAAACATTTAAGAAATTTACACATGTAATAAAAGTTCCAGATGTAGTAAAATGGATGTTGCTCAAATCTGCTTAATAAGTAGAATGATGGTCATCATGCTTGAATGGCCACATTTTCTTTTCTGCTTCTTTTAATTACTATTTTGATTTCTTCATTTTAATCAAAAGAACTGTGGAAACACAGGGTGAATGATTTTAAGGTGCTTGAAGAATGGAGTGTAGCTGACCCCTGCTGGGTGATATTGGGAGTGCTGACTTTATTTTCTTGTGCAGAAACTTGAATGTCTTGAGTTAGGTATTCATTCTACTGAGCCTCACAAAGCCCCTAAATATCTCATCTCCTCTTCCCATCCACTTTTCGTGGCGAGGGTTGCTGTGTCCTTAATATATTAACTAAAATGTGAAATGAGGCTGATATTTCTGTTTACCTTCTTCAGAATTAGTTTTAACAGTCATCAGTGTTAGAATGTTAGAAAATAACCCAGTGCAGTGCCAAGACCTAAAGCAACTTATGACAAAAGAATATATACTGTGTATATAATAAATAAATATATATCTGTGTGTACTTTCAGTTTATGCTGTTTATCTCAAGCAGCCCATTTATTTTTTTGAATTATCTTAACAACAACTTTTTTTTCCACATTTAGCTTATAAACTATCCCACAGCATTAGAATCTTTATTGGAAAAAAAATACAATACAGTTTATTTTTGTATAGCCCAAAATCACACAGGAAGTGCCGCAATGGGCTTTAACAGGCCCTGCCTCTTGACAGCCCCCCAGCCTTGACTCTCTAAGAAGACAAGGAAAAACTCCCAAAAAACCTTGTACAGTAGGGAAAAATGGAAGAAACCTTGGGAAAGGCAGTTCACCCTTTCCAGGTAGGTTGGGCGTGCAGTGGGTGTCAAAAGAAGGGGGACAATACAATACACAGAACAGAACAAATCCTTAATACAGTATAAAAATAAAAATTTTAGAAGTACGGAGCAGAATTTAACAGTAGATGATGTCACATAATAAGATTTGGATATTTTTAGAGTCCTGGAGACCTCAGCCATCAAGTTGTCTCCCCCATTTGGCCATTCCACGGCTAAAATGTTGCTTGGCCAGCCAATCCGATAAATCCAAAATAAAGTATGTTACTGTGTTCTTATGTTCTGGCTGCAGGCAGAGTCTTTGCCCAAATGCATTAGGAATTTGAAAGTGAAAGACATTAATAATTGTCAGTGTCAGCAATAAAATCGACTAATTAAATGTTTTTGTTGTTACTTACTGTACACATTCTGATAAATGAGACCTAGTATGGTGGTGCCTTGTTAAAGCTGCTACTTCACAGTTCCAGCAGACGGTGTTTGAGTGCCAACCCCTTTGCTATCTGTGTTGCTTTTGCTTGTTCTCCCCGTGTCTCTGTGGGTATTTTATTTTGGTTTTCCTCTCATTTGCCAATGATATGCATGTCAAATTTGTTGGAGCAGTTTAAATTAGGTTTGAACTTGTTCATTAATGTGCTCAGCCATGCAAAGATTGTTTTTTGTTATTTATACAAGATTTATTCCTGCCCTGGGCTGAATGTTGTCATACACCTCCAAGGCCCAACACTAGATTACCATAAGTAAGCTTTGTAATTGGATGGATGGATGAATGATAAGTGAGCCATCAGATGTTACTGTGCAGCTTGCAGTGCTATTTGACAGGAAATCCTGAAGAGCCATCTTAAATTCACACTGGATATGAGTCTGTGGTTGGTACTGAGGAGGAGCCCTGTTAGCTAAAAGTTAAATGTGTTTGCCCGCCTTGGCAATGTTGGGAGAGCCACTGGTCTCAGCTCATAGCAATGTTTAACAGATTTTAAAATCCACTTCTTCCTGAGGATGGTGATATTCAGAAGAGTAACATCTGTGGGGATGGGAAATACTTATAGTTACAAAATGACAAAGAAAATGAATCCACAGTAGGTAGTAAATATGACATGACAAAAAATGAAAATGAAATCTCCTCAAGTGTGACTGTTGCCAATTAATTAAAAGCTCCTGTCATGAATAGTAGTAACTGCCTATCCTTTACATCCCTTAGCTCCACTTTAGTTATTATGTAAATAAAAGTGAAGTGTTAGTAAAATGCTTTGGTGCTTAACCAATATATTAAGTATTTTTATACACTAAGTGTGTAGGTAATAAAAATGGTAGGTTCCTCTCACCATCCAAAATGATACAGGTTAGGTGGATTGGACCCATTGCGTGTGTGTGTGTGTCTTCACCCTGCGATGGACTTGCACCCCATCCATGCATTGTTCCTGCCTTGTGCCTGATAATTACTAGGATAGGCTCCAGCATCTCCACAATCCCTGCCCTGGATACGCATGTTAAGAAAATGGATGGATAGTATTCATCCTGAATTATGACCTAAATATTAGGAATAAATTTACAATTTTCTAATAATTAAACTCTCAACAAGATAGGTTAAAGGGTTTCAGCTCAGGAATAGGTTCAAGTAGATGAATGACAGATTTATGCCGTCTGTAATGAAATTTACTGTAAATAAAACAATTTGGAAAAAATGGGCACATTATCTCTTTTAAAACATATTGATTTTGTGATGAGTCAAAGGGCGGTTAAGGCTATGTTATATTTCAGGCAGAGACAAACTTGGCCTGCTTCATGCATGCAGAACAATATCAACAGACCCAGAGCAGTGTCAGTTAATGCTGTCACACACACAAGGAGCTTTCAAAATTTACTTCAAGAACAGGTTCATGACACCATTCTTAAATGATCTAAGTGGAAACATAGACCTCCGAACAACTTGGTTCTTGACTCTATAATGCTAAACAGTGTTACCATTGATTTATAAAATTTTATTTTACAATTGTACTTCTTTGTGTACTGCCTGAGACCTAGAATGTGTAGCATTCACTTCTTTTATTAACAGAGGCACCGTAAGCCTGTACATGCATCACACCACTACAATGAGCAAGTCATCTCGGTATTCGCAGTATAGGACTCCTTAGGTGTTGAATTGTTGGGATGTATGGGATTATGGTGTTCCATCTTATTTTGGCTACGCTCCCTTGTCCACAGTTTACATAAGCACTGGCCAGTGAGTTGGTTTCCTACAGCTCCTGTGGAGAAAGCGATTTTTTGCTGTTATATAAGAAATTGTTGTCTCCTTGTATTGTGATGAATCATTCAAAATAAAGTAATTCTTTTATTTTTGGCCTTTCATCCTGGCTAGCACCTTTTTCTTTTAGTGAGTACTCAAGTTCTCATTGTTTTCTCTATTCAAGCCAGAGGCACAACAGTACTGTAGTGATCAGTGTTTAGGACTGGTGTGTGCATGAATGCCCTCTGAGGGACAGCACAAATTCTTGCCACTCATTACACTGCTTATTGAAAGCCTCAACAAACTGATTCCTAACAACTAGCCTGAAATCATAAGGATGTACATACAACCTGTCAGGTTAGTGCAGGCCATTTACTCCAACATAGCTTGTCATTTCTGTTCATCTTCTTGCAAAATGTAGAGTTTTGAAGGTCTCACAGTTTATTTGATCTATATAGCTCTGCATGTCTGTGAATAACAAAATCTAAACTGCCATATTTTGTATGGGATTTTGTTTTGCACTCACAAGGCACTGCACAAATAAGACATGAAATGAAATGTACTTGAGCTGTAAGCAGAAACAGAAAATTGAATTCTATGCTAGGATTACAAGGTTTCCAGTTAATGTCTGTCCTTGTACTGCAACAGGGAATGGGCCATAAGCATGTGTTAGCATTTCTGCTTTCAGGACAAAATAACGTCTAAAGATTCTTGGCTTTTTGATCATATTAGGTTTTAAAGAATTTGTCTATTTCATTGTGTTTTGTTTCTTATTAATGTAGTTACTGTTCCTTTTTCAGCAAAGTGGAAGATGCATTCTATGCTAACAAACTGAGGCTTAATGGACAGAAGCTTATAAAGAAAAGTAAAACGGTAGGTAATGCAATATTCCTGGAAAAAAGATATGTTTGAGGCCTGCTTTGTTGTTGAGATTCAGGTGACTGTGTGGCTGGTTAATCCAAGATCTAGGCAGGTTGAGTTGAAGTTCAAATGCCACTTGTAAGATGATACACAGACACGTGCACAAGCTGCCAGAGTGCAGAGGAAACTTGCAGGTTAACCTAAAACAAACGCCTGAAAGCCACAAAAGCTTGAGGGTTTTGCCACATTTACTTAGTGCACTCTGTACACTCTAGGCCTGGGAAGTGTATTTACTGTGTGTTACTCTGACAGAACAATCACACTTACCTGAAAGCAGTGGAATGAAAATATACAAGCACAGAAAAAGCCAAACTTTATTTAACACTAGAATTACCAGAGCCTACGAAAAAACTCGTAGATCCGTCCCACCTTAAAATGCTTCGCACAACTCCGTCAGCGTCATTTGTCCTTTAAATGTGTTGATAAGCAGCAAACAGCATGCAGCCTGCTATCACATCCCCCCCCCATCCCACACAGTTTTCTCAGCTCAAGTCTGTTTACCTGCGTGTCAGTTGCTTAGAGTTGTATAGAGTAAGAAGTCAAGCAAAATTACACCTTTTACAAATACTATATCGTTATTTGGAACACTTGCATTTCATGTGTGTTCCATGTCTACAACAATCTATGTAAATACATCGTTAAAACAGAAATGTTTTTCATGTTTTAGTAATAATTAACAAAATGTAGACATGAAGCTTATAATGTGTGAAGCCTGAATTCCAAATATCAAAGAAACACTTTCACAAAAGGTACGAATATAACAGAACAGATGCGCTTCCATTCAAAAATATAACTGCAGAAAAAAAACTCGCGTTAAGGTGCGACATTGACACACATTTGCTATGACAACTTTGGTGGCGCAACGGTATCAGCTGTTGACTGGTAATCTAAACTTCACGGGTTCAATCCCGGACAAGTCCGTTTTGAGAAGTGAGCTGCTCGCATTCTTACTATTTTAGAATAAAAACATACATTTCATTCCAGTCTATAACAGCTGGTGTAATTTATGATACTTGTAAAGTTTAGCTTTGTTTTCTTTTTTATTTAGTTTTATTCTCTCAGTCCACGTTCACACTCCCAACTCCCCAAAGCGCATTTGACACTGCTGTTTTCAAAAGTGGGAAAGCAGCGGACCCTGTTAGCTACCCAGTGGAATTTTATATAAAAAAAAATGTAATTAATGTAGCTCCATAACTATTAACAACATTTATAGAAGCTAGAAGCAACAAAATTCTGAATCAAAATTTCTCCCAAGCATTAATTACCATCTTTTCTAAGAAAAATAAGGACATACTACAATGTGCATTATACAGACCAATCTCGCTTCTGAAAAATGATGTTAAGATACTCTCCAAAGTTCGCTAGGATTGAGAAAGTGTTTCCTTTGGCAATATCACAAGACCAAACCTGATTTAAAGGCACACAGCTTCTAATCTCCGATACTTGTTTAATGTCATGTACTCACCAATTAAACTGGGATCTTATTATCTTTGAACCATTTGATATGGTTGAATGGGACTAGCTTTTCACCACATTGCACACATTTTGGTTCAGCCCAAACATGTGTGCATGGATCAAACTACTTTGTACCAGTCCAGAAGCCTCAGTTTGTATTAACAACAATATTTCAGACTACTTCAAACTAGAACTTGGCACTCAACAAGGATGCCCCCTCTCACCATTGCTGTTTGCATTTGTCATTGAGCCATTGGCTGTTTACTTTCAAGATGATCAGAGATAAAGAAGATTACTAGAGAAGGACTTGAACAAAACACATCACTATATGTAGATGATATGGTACGGTATATATCAGACCCACACAATTCCATGCCATCAGTCCCAAAAGCACTAGCAGAATTTCAAAAGATATCTGGATTCGAAATCAATTTGAATAAAAGTGTGCTTTTTCCAGTGAACTCTCTGGCACATAATATTAGATTGGACACCTTCCCATTTATCTTTGCAGATCAGTTTAAATACCTATGGGTAAACATCACAAGTAAATATAAACCTCTTTTTCAACAAAGTTTTGCTGTCTGCATGGAAAAAATTAAACAGGATGTGAATAGATGATCTACCCTCCATCTGACATTAGCAGGGAGAATCAACACTGTCAAGAGGAACATCCTCCCCAATCTTCTTTTTCTATTTCAATGCATCACCATATACATCATTCTTTATGAAATTACATTAAATCATAACCTAATTTATTTGGATTTTGAAACATCCACACATCCAAAGAGCGACTCTACAATAACCTAAAGCAGAAGGGGTTATATCATGGCACTACCTAACTTTCAGATTTATTATTGGGAGGCTAATATACCAGCTATAGAGACCTCAACATCGACACAGATCGCTGAATATATACAAGCCTGCAATAAAATTTAAATCTTCCAGTACTTTCTTTATGTTCCCTGTTTTCTGCCCCAGTAAATACAAATTATCATCAATATACTAGTAATAATCCAGGTGTCCTTCAATCACTCAGAATATGGAACCAATGTAGGAAGCACTTCAAGACACACAAGCTTTTATCTCTTGCACCTCTACAGTACCTGATAATCACCTTCTACCCTCTCAAATCTACACAGTATGTAACATTTGGAAAATGTCAGGGATTGAAACATTTAGACAGTTTTATATAGATAATGTCTTTGTATCCTATGATGCAATTGCTCTTCAAATTTAACTTCCTATCGACACAATTATTCCACTGCTTTCAAATTAGAAATTTTTCTAAACGGAATCTGCCCACTTCTCCTTGCTTCCCGCCTATTTATATTCAAGAAGATATACTGATCAGCTTCTACAATATATAAAAAACATTTTAAAGTTCATCCTTTCAAAGATCCCAGGGTACGGTGGGGAAAGAATCTTTCACTTAACATTTCAGAAAAGAATTGGAAGGCAGCCATGCATAGAATACAGTGCAGCTCCAAACAGTATACACAAAGCATTTGATCATTCAACTTTAAATCTTTTATTGAGCACATTTATCTTGTTTAAAATTTTCCAAACTGTATCCAGGCCAAGATTCAACCTGTGAATGTTGCAATCGAGCTTGAGCCTCACTGGGCCACATGTTTTGGGCATGTACCAAATTAACAACATTCTGGACAAAAATCTGTGCATGCCTCTCAGACAGCTTTGGTGTCACAATCCCTCCTAATCCATTAACAGCTGTGTTTGGTGTACCTCCAGGTGGGCTTAAGGTGGAGAAGGACAAACAAACGTAATTGCCTTAACTTCACTATTACCACGGAGACTTATCTTCCTCAAATGGAAGGATCCCACCCACCTCTTTTAAGTCGGGGGTAACTGATGTTCTGTATTAATGGAAAAAAATGAATTGTCACTTTGAGGATCTGTTCAAAACTTTTTAAAAAATTTGGCAGGATCTCATCAATAACATTTTAGAATAAGCATCTACTGTATATTGGGTAATGCACTGGTTGCTGGCTCTCCTCCCTTTGCCTTGTGTGGGGGTTGAATTTTGGTTTGTTACATTTGACTTGATTGTATGGAATGTTATTTGCTTCAAATAAAATCAATAAAAATATATGGAAAAAAAACAGCAAAACAGTCTGTTCCGCTGCTTGTTTTCTGTTTTTCAAGGTTTGCCTTTAGTTATTTGTCAAAGTGAATTAAATACAGTTTCTAACTGCAGGTAAAAATCGGAGACACGCTGGACCTGGTGCTGGCTGAAGATAAAGATGAGGACACAGCCACTGTCATGAGGGTGGTAGTCAAAAAAATACTGGGAGAAACAGCCGACAGTGAAAAATACAAAGTTGTACTGAGGCGATGGAAAAACCTCAAGGTCACAAAAGAGGAAATATCCAAGTAAAAAAAAAAACAAGAAGCATGGAAAGTAAAGAAATGTTCATCTGAGCTTACTGTTACCTTGGTGAAGGGTGTCACATATTTACATTTTGATTTCTTTGTTTTTATTGGTATTTTCAAATGTTTGGTCACAGCATGTCTCTTGGTCAAGGGTGGCCTAGCCGTTCTAGTGCTACAAAATGAATTACATGACCTTTACTTTCTAGGAAAGGTGAGGCATTCTGGAAAGATTTGCCCTTTTAAAGTTCTTTATGATTATTTAATAGCAATAATTATGAATCGTTTATGCATCTAATATGAGTGACTTTATCTTCTTATTGTTTGGTTTCTATGAAAATGAATTTGTCCGGGACTTCAGGGTCCACCCTAATGGAATGGAATAGCATCATTCATCTGTGCTGGAGTTCACCATCATGAGTATGTGTCTTTTGATAATGATTTTCCAAATAATAAAACCATAGCTCAGATTTCAAGAGGCTGGTCTTTCATTCCTAGAGAGCTTATGGTGTTTAGCAGGTCATATTTAGACACTGATTTATGAAAATTAATGTTCTGATTTGTATCACTTTTATTTACACTTTTTTGTGTAACAGATCCATAACAAAACACAGTAACTGCAGAAAAATGCTGTCTTGCATAAAAATAAAAAAAATAAAAATTGCTGACAAATTAGACATGATATATTTTTATACTTCATGAACTTCCGTTAGTCTTCTAAGTCTACTTATTGGTGGTCTCAAAATGTGAGTTGAATGATCATCAAGCAATTGAATCCGTTCGTTCTCGCAATGACAGTCTTTATGAACATTTTGCAATAACAGTAAAATAACAAATACAAAATTCATTTTTAACAATCTGTTCGCTGATTGTGGGTGGCATGAGAAGACTTCTTTAGAAGTCCCATCAAGGAGAGTCCTGTGCCGCTTTGTATCTGTTGGCTTAAGCGGGCATTGAACTCCCATGTCAGAATATTTGCAAACACACAGGCTCAGCAGTTCACACACTCACCTAATGACCCCAGGGACCTGCGTTCTGCTCCTGATCTGCTGCCATATTTTAAAGATGTATCTCGTGATTAGGTGTGAGTACCAGGCTCCAGCTCTCCACAACCTGCAACTATGATAAGCAGTTTCATAAAATTGATTGACAAATTTGGGCAGAAGCTTTACTGGAGGTGGTCTGCACTATCCCAGGCTGCAGTCTTTAGTAAAAAAAAAAAAAAAAAGACCAGAAGAGCCAACGTTTCCGCAATACTTGAACAACACATTTTATTCAAGTGGTTTCTTTTCTATGTGGTCTTCTAATGTAAGTCCAGCACCAATCTGACAAACGCAGCTCCATTTCTGCTTCTAATGCTGTGTTCATGTCTGAGTTGTGACGTTTCACCTTCCCACTTGATGTGGATTTCTACGTGAACAGTTCAGAAAAATGTGAGGTGGCTGTTGATTTGTTACTTGGTCTGCTAAAAAAAAAAATAATTCAAGATTAACTGCATTTTTTTGTGGAACTAAAGAACAAAATGAATGTATTAAATGTGTGTTGCTTTGCTGCAGATGCAATTCTTCCAAAAAAATGGCATTTTGGGCTGACCAGATTATATGTTTAATTTTAAACAACTGACTGAGGTGAAAGGTCACAACTTGCACAATTTGGGTAGCTTTGTTTTGTCCAAATTGCTGGAGTACTAATTCCAAGTTGGTTGAGTGTTCACATCATATTTCTGACTTGACAGCTCGGATTTATTGTCTGTCTGAGAGCCCGTGAACACCGGATAAGACAGTCATGCTATTAATGAATCACATGCCATGGCTTACTGCGTCCCAGCCGTAGTCAACATCTTTCATGGTGGAGATGTAACAGAACAAGGGTGAAGAACATGGCTGACGTAAAGGCTACCTGTGAGTGCGCATTATGAGGAGCACAACTCACACTTGAAATTATCCAGGGGTTTTGATGTTTTGGCTTTTGTCTGTCACCAGTGGTGCAGTGGTAGTGCTGCTGTCCTGCAGTAAGGACACCAGTGTTCACGTCTCGGGTCCTCCTTGCATTGAGTTTGCATGTTCTCCTTGTGTCTGCTTTGTGTGTTTTGTTTTCCTCTCACAGTCTAAAGATTAGACTGGTTAGGTTAGTGTCAATGTCTCTGTGAATTCAATTTATTTATATAGCACATTTAAAACAACATAGTAATGCTGCGGCCAAAGTGCTTTACAATAATAGAATAAAAGAAAAAAAAAACAACAATAAACAATAAAACATAAATAGTAATAAAATATATGAACATAATAATACACATAATAAATAGAAGTAATGTTACATAATCACAATGTGGAAACCATCAGTATTACTGAAGGTCACGGAATGCAAGTGAATAGAAATGAGTTTTTAATCTTGTTTTGAACAGTTCAATTGTAGATGACTCCTTTATGTGATGAGGTAAAGAGTTCCACAGGCGAGGCACAGCAGCTGCAAAAGCCCTGTACCCCCTGGTTTTACACTTGGTACGAGAGACAACAAGAGACAACTGACCAGAAGATCTAAGCACTCTGGATGGCTGGTGTAAAACACACAATTCAGATAAATAGGCAGGAGCAAGCCCATGTAAAGATTTAAAAATTAGCAACAAGATTTTAAAATCAATTTGAAAACTGACAGGCAGCCAGTGTAAAGAAGCTAATATTGGAGAAACAGAGTCATACTTTCTTGTCCCAACCAGAAAGCGAGCGGCAGCATTTTGGACCAACTGTAACCTGTGTATCAGAGATTTGCTAATTCCAGAATTCAGCGAGTTGCAGTAATCGAGGCGAGAAAAAATGAATGCATGAGTAGCTTTCTCAAGATCTTTAGAAGATAAAAAGGCTTGATCTTACCTAATAGACGAAGCTGGAAAAAACAACTCTTGACTACAGAATTAACTTGTTTCTCAAAAGAGAGGATTACTGTTAAAGATAACACCAAGATTGCGGACTTGAGATTTGGAAAAGACAGAGAAAGAGATGAGAAGTCCAAGACCAATTTGGGCTTTAGCTGACGGACCCACTATAGGCACCTCCATTTTATTTTGATTCCGATCAAGAAAATTATTAGCCATCCAGGATCTTAGTTCAGACAGACAGTTGTGGAGTTGATTTGTTGCAGAGTTGCAGACAGGAATATAAACCTGAGTATCATCAGCATAGCAGTGAAAAGAAATATAAAATTTCCTAAAAATCGCTCCAATAGGGTGAAGGTATATAGAGAATAAAATAGGACCCAAAATGGATCCCTGAGGAACACCACATTTAAGAGGAGCAGTAGATGAAAAAGAGGAATTTAAAGTCACTGAAAAGTGTCTACCAGTTAAATATGACCTGAACCAGTTAAAAGCAGCCCCTTTAAGCCCAACAAGATGTTCGAGCCGCATCAGCAATATCTCATGGTCAATAGTGTCAAAGGCAGCGGACAGGTCAAGAAGGAGTAGGACTGCCGTGTCACCTGAGTCAGTAATAAGAGAGATGTCGTTGAACACTTTCAGGATTGCTGTTTCAACATCATGATAACGCCTAAAACCAGATTGGTAGATCTCAAATAAATTATTGGAGTTAAGGTGATTGACCAATTGATTATAAATAATTTTTTCTAGAATTTTAGCCAGAAATGGGAGCTGGGAATTTGGACGAAAGTTGGTTAGATCTCCAGGATCTAATCCTGCCTTTTTTAGATGGGGATAGACTGCAGCATGTTTAAAAAATGAGGGCACAACCTCTGAACTAATAGAATCATTTATAATGGCTAGTAAAAATGGGCCCAACACATCAAAGG
Source organism: Polypterus senegalus (assembly GCF_016835505.1). Classification (NCBI taxonomy): domain Eukaryota; kingdom Metazoa; phylum Chordata; class Cladistia; order Polypteriformes; family Polypteridae; genus Polypterus; species Polypterus senegalus. Next base: position 123,784,182 of record NC_053156.1, read on the forward strand.
CTTCCACTAAGAGACGTGGTGGTACAATATCGAGGGGGCTGGAAGCTGGTTTAAGGGTGTCAATAGTTCTTTTTAGCATTGAAAGTGAGACTTGATTAAAGGAATCTAGAACAATGTCATGATTAACAGAAGGAAGTTCATAGTCAGTTTGAACAATGCCACGGCGGATAGTATCAATTTTTCTGACAAAGAATGATAGAAACTGCTCACATGAATGAACAGTGCTATTTAATCCCATCATAGAATGAGAGTGAATGGCCGCATTAATTGAATTAAATAAAACCCTAGGATTGTTTGAATGGCGGGATACTAAATCGGCAAAGAAGTCATGTTTCGATTTCTTAACTTCAGCCTGGAAATTGAAAAGAGAAGTCCTGAAAATCTGTTTAGAGATAGTCAGTCCATCTTTTTTCCAATGCCGTTCAGCAGTTCGACAGGCGCGGCGCAGTGATCACGTAGTTTCATTTAGCCAGGGAGCAGGTCTTACCTTATTACTGTGTATCTTGGGCAGAGCAATTGCGTCTAAAACTGTTTTACAGGAGGAATTCAGAATCATCAATATCATTATTTTGGTCATGCATATAAAGACTAGAGAAAATGGCTTTAAAATTAGATATAATGGAAGAATTTAAAAAGCACGAGCAGCGTGGTGGACGGCTATTAGTCAGGAGATCAACAGTAACATGCAGATCTGTCATTACAGAAAAGTAATCAGTGAAAGAAACCTCACATAAATCAATACTATTCATTGAAATATCACGAGTAAGAACGAGATCAAGGGTGTGACTGAGAGAGTGAGTTGGCGTATTAATATGCTGTATAAAATCAAATGAGTCCAATAGTGATAAAAGTCTTTGACCAAAGGTCTCGATTGACAACAAACGTGAATGTTGAAATCACCAACAATAAATATTTTGTCATGAGAGAGGATGATATCAGCCAGGAGATCACGGTAAACAACAAAGAAGGGGAGCTGCACACTTCGAAAAGTTGAAGTTCAAGTTGAAGTTGAAGTGTGTGGTTGTGTGTCTGGCTGTTCACCCAGAGATGGTCTGGTGCCCTGTCCAGGGCTTGTTCCTGCATTGCGCCCTTTGCTTGCTGGGATAGGCACCAGCAGACCCCCATGACCCTGTTCAGGACTAAAGTGGATTGCACAAAAAGTCAATGTAAGAAATAAATGAAAGGGAAAAGCCGCAGCCCCACTAGTGAGATGTGTGTGGAGTTGAAGCCTCCTCAAGACAGGCTAATGGTTAAGATGTATTTATGAGTTGAGGTCTCCATCTGTTTCCTACACCGGCTATCCAGGTCAGGGTCCTGCTGTTGGCTGGACGCTTAGACTATCCCAGCTGCATTGGATGCAAAGTAGAAGCAAATCCTGGATGGGATGGCAGTCTGTCATAGAGCCAATTTAGAGTCTAGTCCAATGTGGGATGCGTGAACAAAACTGGAGCAAACCCAGTGAGGGCACTGGGAGAACATGCAGTCTTAAAAGGGTCAGCAGCATAGGACTGTAGACCTGGGGGCAGCAGCGGTAAGCACTACAATGCTGACATTTCAGTAAACGCGCCACAATAAGAATAGCTGAGACTCGAGGCAGGATCAACGTTACGTTTAATATGTTTTACACTTTTAAATTTGATTTCAATGATCACTGAAGTAAAACTCATACAAATAAAGTATATTCAATTCAAAATTCTGTAAAATTATTTGATGGAATCTTTTTAACAGTAGTGACTGTTTCTAAAAATTAAATGTCCCCTTTGGTTCATCTTTACAATTTATTTTACATTTTAATTTTTCTAGATTCACACATTTAATAAATGGGTTTACTTTCAAATAATAAAATGAAAAGTCCAGTTGGGACTGGGCTGTGACCACCATGACTAGAGTCTGCACCATGAAAGAGGGGAGGCGGCAGGAGCAGGAGGGTGAAATGTGATGACACTTGAAATTAGAAGAAGAGCTGCCTGTTTGTGAAAGACGATGAAGTCGTGAGCTCTTAAGCACACTCATTCGCATGTAAGAGCCATTTGTATAAGAATATGTAAACGCCTTTATTAAAGTGTAAGTATCAGTTAATTAATTATGGTGGGTGCTCCATTCGTCTGTCCTGCTTCTAGCTTTAATTCTGCAAAGGGTCGTTAGGACCGCTCAATGGCTGTTGAGGGGAACATGGAGCAACAGTTTTTTGAAAATTTTAGTTGGATCTAATTACATAGGATTGCAGTAAAGGAAATGGCATTTGGGAAATACGTTTATTAAGTTTATTATGTTCTTTAATTTACCAATGTTTTGTAATTAAGTTCTTTAAATCATATAGAAGAAGTTACGAGTAGTTTAACGCGTCAGAATCTTCAGTCCAGCTCAAAGTGGCACTCAACAGGGAGTCGCCGCTCTACTAAACCTTTTCTCTGTTACGAGTTTCACAAAATATTTGTCTTGATATGAGGAATGGGTGCATCTGATATACCCAAAAGAAAGAAGAAAAGCAGGAAAGAATGAGAAATTCTAAATTGCTAAGGATAAGTGGCCCAGCAGAATGAGGAGGGTACAGAGGAAGGTAAAGTGCCACAGGGAAGCTCAGTAGGAGAAAGAACGACACTGGCAAGGATTGAAAAGGACTGAGAGAACCCAAAACGTGAAGACACCAGTGTAGCACTGAAGGGACAGAAAGCAGAAACCTGCACTAATCCTCCGGGACACTAGCGGGCAGGTGACGCAGAAGGTGCCAAGGCTGTTTGATGCTCTATTTTGTAACCAAAGGGCTAGCACGAGTGCAAAGACCCTCCTGGTCACTAAGTTGCAGAAGGGGATACAGCAGTGCGCCGAGCCCCCTCTCGGGTGTTTAAACCTCACTCTGAAGTTACCTTTGGGGCAACACCAGGAATCACTTCAGGGGTCAGGCCGCAGGATCCACTACAATTTGGAGCCCTCCACTCTTCACTAAATATTTGTAAGCTTTACATAGCACAGCAGGACCCCATCAGTTTCATTTTGCCATTAATATCTCAGACGGACTGCAAGAGGTGGGCTAGGAGGTTTGGCACTTGCAATTGGTCAGAATCGTCCAGGTTGATAAGATGCAATTTGACCCTCAGCCCATTCCTCATATATCTTTCAGGGGGACTTCTCTCACAGTCAAGACCAGTAACATAACTGAATAAGTGGTGTGGAAACAGCTAAGAAATGCTAGGCTGTTAAATTAATAAAATGGAGTTCTGTATGTTGATCGTGGTGCTGCAGAGGAGCAATGCGTTGTATGTTGGACACACAAGTAAGAATTTCACGATACTCTGCACCGGTGACAATGTGCTGACTCCTTCTCCTATGGCTACTAGTGCTACTTGTATAAGGAGAAACAGAGCTGGACAGCCTACCAACACACATCACTCAAACACATGAATAGCTCAAGTCCAATGTCAGCCTTCTAACTGACTGATGCATCCAGTGTCAGCAGAAATCAGCTAGATGTCACTTGTGAGACATGGAGCTCCACCACTAGTCACCAAACAGGTGGATTTGGTTCTCTGTGCCTCGCTTTTCAGGACCTGTTGAGACACATTCAGGCTGTCCTAAAGGCTGATGAGGAACCTGCATGCTTAATAAACTGTCCAGTCAGAAGAAATATTTATGGTTCAGAAAAGGGTACAAGTTGGCACGATCCAACCCTGCACTGCACACTCCACAGAGTGCTGATTTACCTCCGTCATGAAGTTGTGACCAAAAGGATGCTCCGTCAGTAACTTGTAGCCCTGCTGTCACAGTCTTTTGCCACCTAGTGAAAGTTTTCACGTTACCTTCTTTTGTATTTCTGTAATGGGTGCCAAAGTTCCCTAACTTCTTCTCTTTTCCTGGCTTTTGATCCTTACATCTGGAAGTTTCAAATAATTTCTAACGGCATAACATTTCTGAATCTCCTGGGTGAAATTAGACGTGCGTCCGTCAGCAGGACCCATCTGCACTTCCACTTTGGTGAAAGTAACTCTTTCTTCGTTGGCAGCCCCCCAATACTACAGTATAGGATCACATCCATTGATCTTGCCTGTCTGGAAATGTGCTTATGTTGGCATTTCTGTCAGAATTTGCTAGTTGTTGAGGTACCGCTAGAGGATCCATATGAGGATTGAGGTCTCCAGCATGCAGCACAGGACCCCTCACACTGCACTCACACATTCTGTAGTTCTGTCCAATGGTTGTCAAGCCTGACTGGATATTTAAAACCATTACTTCCGGACAGACGGAAGTCTGATTTTGTTGTGTTGCGCTTCCTGACCCCCACATGTGATATACCCTTTGTCTCGTCTAGTTGTCTGGTTGTGCAAGATGCCAATCTTTGTGGGATTCTCTCCTATCTGCGGCCCTCTAGACAAAACTTGCCCTCATTTTTAGACCATTTTTGGACTATAGTTTGTGCAGGAAATTACACCTTTATGATAAAGAGAAACACAACAAATGTGTTCAACAACAATGAATGAGAAGGACTTGAAGTTGTACGTACCATATTGACTGACCTCAGGGGCTCATCCTGTAATGGACAATCAGAGGTTAAAGTTAATCCTTTTGAAGAAGTGGCAACTGGTAATACAGGCAATGTGGAGTGATGTTTTATGCTGTTTTGAGGTTGCTGATGTTTTTAATATTTGGTTCTTTACTGGTGGTCCTAGCACTGTAAGAACCACTGCCAGAAGGTTGAAAATGACACACTGCAAACATTAGCATGTGGGGTATCGTTTTAGACTACTTTAAGGTCTGTGAGTTTGATAATTAAGTTAATTTTGATTTGATCCTTTACTAGGAACCTAGCCCTCTAATCAGGACCTCTTATTGGTGGGTAAAATGACAAATTTCGAATACAATTGAGAATATTTAGATTTTAAACATTTAAAACTGAAGCACACATTTTAATATTTCAAATATTTGATGCAATTATTCTTCTGTATTGTGTACCGTTGTGTACGTCATGAACGGTGGTGGCTGGTGAAAATAATTTGGGTAAGGGCACAATTTTTGGTGGGACAAACGGAAGCAGCACTTACCTATTATATAGTGCCTTTCACATCTCTCTGTTTACCTACAGTGCCTTTCATAACTATCTGTCTATCTGGTCATTCTGCATGCTCACGTGGTCATTGCCACATTTTGTCTTGTCCAGTACCAGATCTTTAGGACCAATCCAGGCTAAAATGTACTATGCCCTTTCAACCATGCTGCCCAATCTGATGCCAGCTATCCCATTTCTACTGTGCTCCAAACCTTCAGTCCCTGACATCCACAGTCGCCTTATATCTTTCAATAACTTGCTCTATAGATATAGAAAAGAACAGGTGCTTCTGCCACCCAGAGTTTATATTACACCTGTCTCTAAATTGCACCGCCCTCTGCCAACTTGCCCAGTTCCCCGTTCTGCCAAAACCCACATCATAATGTCCACACGCCTCCACCTTCGTAATCTCCCAATAATGTGGACTTCTGTCTGTCCTATAACACATCCATAGCATAAATCCAATCCAAATCTTACTCTATTATTAGAGTGCCCAGGCCTTGGCCATTCCCACTGTATTCCATAAATCCAAATCATACAATCACTAGTCCTCTGATTTTTCTCATCTTACATCCCAGTTTATCATTTAGCACACCCACAGTGTCATTCCCTGCCTAATTTTATTCTACACTTGCTGCCAGTCTGCCAGGCTTACCTTACCTGGGCACAAATTCACATTGTAAGATCCACAGACCTCCTCGTACATCTTAAAACATAACTCGCCCCCATCCTGTCTTCCACTACACCAACAGGACAAGTCCAACCTAAATCTTATTCTGTCTTCCTGCTCATGGCACCGAGATTTCCTTGAACATAAATGTTGTGCTCCTTTCCTTCAGGCCTGACAATTTCTCAGTTACTTTCTGCCTACATTGAGTGATTTCACCAGGTCTCCCAATGGCATTTAGCCCCCTGCGACTGTCTACATCAGTGTTTCCCAACCCTTTTTGATGTAGTGGTACACTTTTTGTAGCCAGAATTATCCCAAGGCACACCTCTGTCTTACTAACCACAAACACATGCTGTCTGTGTGGAATTAATCTAATTGAGTAACCTCTGGCATTGACAATTAGAATGTATTAGTATTGGGTATGCTGCTTGTGTAGAGCATTAAATCGTATGTATCAATGCATTCTCAATCAAGTTAAAGCAAAAAGTGTTGTATTAGCTAGCTTTAGATTATGTAAGAGTTCATTTTAAAGGCTTGTTTGCCTGCTTGTTCGGACACTAACATGAGGTAATGACAAGTCAACGACAGTGTGTAATAAAAGAAAAGGTAAGGCCATTGTTTAAGAAATGCAGCTACTAAAACTTTAAACTTGAGAGATGGTTGTAAGGTAATTATTCATTTGTCTTATGTGTGGGTGCTCCTGGGGTATGAAGTAATGATGGCCACTTTCAGTCAGGTGATGTACATTAGGTAATGGTGGGAAGAGCTAGAAGGAGGAGAGTGATAAGAAATGTAACATAAACCAATGCACCTCCTAGGTTAATTGCTTGAACCATGATGAAGTCTCTTTATCATATTGCTGTGTAATAAAGATTGTGGTATATGATCTAAACCTCCTGCCCGTCTTTGCTTAGTCGTTTTTACCACATCTGATACATGTGCTCAACTGCTGAAGGGGCTGGAGTACCAGAGACACTGGTTAAAAAAAAGAAGTTCCGAGATCAGTGTTTGCAGACACAGCACTTAGTGAGCACTTTGGTGGCATCTCCAGGCTACTTTGTCATATCATGTCATATCTCATATGCCCACTACCCACCAGCCCTGTGAGACCCACTGGCGACCACACACCCAGGGCAGATGGACTCTAGCAGCCTGGAGATGTATCAGAAGTGCTCTAACACAATGTTCATGGAACTGCTTTTATGCCAGCTCCGCCAGGTAGTCCTATCCTCTTCAGACAGGTCTTGACCACCTACAGAACTTGTCCCTCTCATGTTCAGACCCAAGTGAGCTATACTGATATTGCCACAGCACACCTGGTTACCTCTCATGGTGTGCCATGGCACACTGGTTGAAAAACACTACTCTAGATGTCTGCAGCTACTTTCATGCCACTTGCATTTTTCAGAAATGTGTTTTGGGTTTCGTAACTTCGTTGTTGTCCACAGCGCTTCGACACTTTGAAACGGCAACCAAATGGGAAAGCAAAAAAAGGCATTACTTACACCACATCCAGAACTCCATTTGTCATAACAAGAGCGGAAAAGATCTGTGCATAAGCTCATCCTCGATCACTTGTCTGCTGCTGAAATCCTAAGTCTAGTTGGTCCTGTTCATGCTCCTTTATCTCCTTTTTGTCTTCTAGTGAACAACTCATAAAGAAATAACCAAATACTCTTTGATTTCAAGTTCCACTTGAAGTTAACATCTCCGTCAAGTCATGCTGATTCATCTGTAGCTACAGTAATAAAGGGTGTGAACTATGAACCACTGACATGAACTTGAAATAGTGCGTTCACAATTGTCCAATTACATTAGATTAGAAAAACCTAAAACAATACTGCCAATAAATGTGGAAGTGTCTGGGACAAAGACAGCTCTTACATAGACTGCCAGTTGGCCAGCACCCTTCACTCTGGAAATATAATGACTCATATAGAAATTAAACAAGTACAAGTCAGAACCAATTTTTAATGGATGTTGACATGTGCTGACACCAGGAACATTGTGGAAATAAATACATTTATTTCATGAGTAGTACACATTACCTAATTTAGGTAGAGTTTTTATGATATTAGGAGGGGGGGCGTTGCCCTGGTGCCACACGTTACAAACCGCCACTGCTCATCAACAACAACAACAACATTTATTTATATAGCACATTTTCATACAAACAGTAGCTCAAAGTGCTTTACATATTAAAGAATAGAAAAATGAAAGACATAATTATAAAAAAATAAATCAACATTAACATCGAATAAGAGTAAGGTTCAATGGCCAGGGGACAGAAAAAACAAAAAAACTCCAGACGGCTGGAGAAAAAATAAAATCTGTAGGGATTCCAGACCATGAGACCGCCCAGTCCCCTCTGGGCATAAAGTCATGAAGTAAATCATCACAATTCTTATTAACACTCTGAATAATGGGGGTTGTGGTTGGAGAATGGGGATACATTCAGAGTTTTTGTAGAACTTACATCATAACAAGTAAAAATGGGAAATTCCCTCAAATTAGGCTTTCCTCTGCCTAAATCTGAGAAAACAGGAATAACCAGTGAAGCTTCATGAAAAAGCGGTGCTATTGGCATCAAGCCTGTTCTTCACTCCGGCATCCTGCTATGGACTGATGGGGAAGCCTCATTCACTCAACTTTATTTTCTTAGTTCTAAAGAGATCCACTCACCTCTTTCTATTTTAATTTCATCTTTGTGCCTCCCTGCTCTCCAGAGTTCATTCTCTCTCTCCTGTGTGGGTCCTGTCTGTTACATGCAGCTCTAACATCTACCTTCTCTCCTCAAAACATCCACCCATGTTTTTATCTGCTTAGTAAAGGGCCACGGCAAGAGCTTAAGTGTGTGAGGGACAGACTAACACTCGGCCAATTCAGAGTCCTCAATTAAGCTAGGGATACAGCATTCCACCTACAGTGTATCCAGAAAGTATTCACAGCACATCACTTTTTCCACATTTTGTTACGTTACAGCCTTATTCCAAAATGGATTCAATTCATTTTTTTTCCTCAGAATTCTACACACAACACCCCATAATGACAACGTGAAAAAAGTTTGAGATTTTTGCAAATTTATTAAAAATAAAAAAATTGAGAAAGCACATGTACATAAGTATTTACAGCCTTTGCCATGAAGCTCCAAATTGATCTCAGGTGCATCCTGTTTCCTCTGATCATCCTTGAGATGTTTTTGCAGCTTAATTGGAGTCCACCTGTGGTAAATTCAGTTGATTGGACATGATTTGGAAAGGCACACACCTGTCTATATAAGGTCCCACAGCTGACAGTTCATGTCAGAGCACAAACCAAGCATGAAGTCAAAGGAATGGTCTGTAGACCTCCGAGACAGGCTTGTCTCAAGGCACAAATCTGGGGAAGGTTACAGAAAAATTTCTGCTGCTTTGAAGGTCCCAATGAGCACAGTGGCCTCCATCATCCGTAAGTGGAAGAAGTTCGAAACCACAAGGGGCCTCATGTATAAACGGTGCGTACGCACAGAAATGTTGCGTAAGAACTTTTCCACATTCAAATCGCGATGTATAAAACCTACACTTGGCGTAAAGCCACGCACTTTTCCACGGTACCTCATGCCTTGTCAGCACGCAGTTCTCCGCTCGGTTTTGCAAACTGGCGGCACCCAGCGTCAAAGCAGTGCTACTGTTCTTGTGTGATTACTCATTATTTTCATGACGCGGCTTCATAAATACACAGAAACTAACCGCATATTGTTTATTAGTGTAATGCATCTGATTGTAATTAACTCGTAACAATATAATGGTCCAGGGAACAGCCATAGTATTCCAAATACCATAACTGCTCTCACTTCTCCTTCTTCTTCTTCTTCTTTCAGCTCCTCCCGTTAGGAGTTGCCACAGCGGATCATCTTTTTCCATATTACTCTCACTGCACCACTCGAGTATTTATATCACTGTATCTGAGTGTGAATCACAGCAGCAGCTGATCGGAAAGAGAATTATCGGTATACGGCATTAAGCACACGCTGTCTCAGCCACTGCAAAACGTTTTAAAGCCTTTCCTGTACAGACCTCGCGGTTCAGAAACAGTTTAATCCCAAGAACTTTAAATGCACTCAATCAATTGCTCCTTGTAGAACGGTTTGTACTTATAAGTACAATCACCCCACATTAAACTTGCACTACAGTTATAATATCTCACAACCTGGGCCACTTTATAAAGCGCGTATTTACATATGATGACGATATCATTTTTAAGGTGAAATGCAGCAAAATATGTTTGTTAAATTATACACATAAAACTTTAACTTCATTTAAATAATCTATATTCTTCACTGGGAGTGTCGTGAAGGATAGAATAATTAAAATGTACTACGAAGATATTTCAATGTCCTTTAAACGCGTTTTGAAGAATCGGCTAAGCTTACAGATGGCTTAACTTCTATTACAGAGCTGATTGTGTGGCGATCGGTTACTTGGGGAAAGAAAAGCAAGGACTCTTGGGGCGGCCACGCCAATATATATCGAATATAAAACAGAAAGAGAAAATAACAACACAGCTAAAAATGCAGCGACAAATTTCGACAAAAGATAAATGCTTGTCATGAGCACGAGGCTCATGAAACACATGTTTAATAATGTGCTTTAGCTCCTATCATCATGAAAATGACATCACGTATACATCTCAGTATTTTAGTTATTCAGAGAGCTGTAATATCACGAATGTAATGGACTCTGTGTCCAGTTGGAGGAAGAGAGCCAGTTTAAGAAGCAAGTAGTGATTCACACACATAGATCACATACGAGTAGAAGATCAAATACAAAACAAAGCATTTAACGTGCTACTTTAGTTACGATGTGATTTGAGAAACTGGTTAATTAAACGATTTTAAGATGAAGTTTATGATGTTCTATTTTAATGACAAAATAAACTACGTGATTAAAGTGGAAATGTCGAGATTAAAGTTGACATTTCGTGCTTTTTCCCCACCATGTGCCTTTTTTCTCTGTACCCTAATAAACTTTCATATGACACTCAGACAGTGGGCTACAACTCGGCTTTTCACGCGACTTTGATATGTGACTTCTTTTTTATTTCCGGCACTGTGTGATTTTGTGAATGTGAGCTTTCAAGTTTCTCCAACACGCTATGTCACTCGATCAACTTCCTTTTGTTGATTAAACCACGGTTTATTTGAACAAATAGTATGTTTTTCCTTTGCCTCCACTTGGTATTCGTTGAAATTCTTATATTTTCCCCGTGCTTTTCCCAATGTCTTTTCACAGAAGGCTGAGCTTAAGGGCGATTTATATTGATTTGCATATTCAAATAGGCGTAATTCTGGGAGGATTTGGGGCATTACAAAATGTGCGTGCACGAAGCGTTAGTTTTCACGCTGATCGGGATTTATGTAGCGGAAGAACGTGGAAGTTGGAGTACGCACAGATTCCTGCATCTGGATTTTTCTGTGTGTAAGCACATTTCGGCTTTTGTGCTTATGCCATGTTATAGTGCGAGTTCTACGCACGGCGTTATACATGAGGCCCCAGGACTCTTCCTAGAGCTGGCCAGCCATCTAAACTGAGCGATCGGGGGAGAAGGGCCTTAGTCAGGGAGCTCCAGAGATCCTCTGTGGAGAGAGGAGAACCTTCCAGAAGGACAACCATCTCTGCAGCAATCCACCAATCAGGCGTGTATGGCAGAGTGGCCAGACGGAAGCCACTCCTTAGTATAAGGCACATGGCAGCCCGCCTGGAGTTTGCCAAAAGAGACCTGAAGGACTCTCAGAGCACGAGAAACAATCGTCTGATGAGACAAAGATTGAACTTTTTGGTGTGAATGCCAGGCGTCACGTTTGGAGGAAACCAGGCACCGCTCATCACCAGGCCAATACCATCCCTACAGTGAAGCATGGTGGTGGCAGCATCATGCTGTGGGGATGTTTTTCAGCGAGAGGAACTGGGAGACTAGTCAGGATGAAGGGAAAGATGACTGCAGCAATGTACAGAGACATCCTGGATGAAAACCTGCTCCAGAGCGCTCTTGACCTCTGACTGGGGCGACGGTTCATCTTTCAGCAGGACAACGACCCTAATCACACAGCCAAGATATCAAAGGAGTGGCTTCAGGACAACTCTGTGAATGTCTTGTGTGGCCCAGCCAGAGCCCAGACTTGAATCCGATTGAACATCTCTGGAGAGATCTTAAAATGGCTGTGCACCAACGCTTCCCATCCAACCTGATGGAGTTTGAGAGATGCTGTAAAGAGGAATGGGCGAAACTGGCCAAGGATAGGTGTGCCAAGCTTGTGGCATCATATTCAAAAAGACTTGAGGCTGTAATTGCTGCCAAAGGTGCATCGACAAATTATTGAGCAAAGGCTGTGAATACTTATGTACATGTGATTTCTCAGTTTTTTTATTTTAATAAATTTGCAAAAACCTCAAGTAAACTTTGTTTACGTTGTCATTATGGGATGTTATGTGTAGAATTCTGAGGAAAAAAATGAATTTAATCAATTTTGGAATAAGGCTGTAACATACCAATCATTAGGGGGATTGAAGCGCAGGTGTGCTCCAGAGAGAGAGTCTCGCACGGTGTGTTGCCTTCCGGGAGCACAGGTGGGAGACCTCCCTGGAAGGGTGGATAGGCTCTTGGCCAGAACGGGGGTGGACCCAGTTGTCATTGTCCACGTTGGAACAAATGACATACATAAGGGTAGTCTGTCAGTTCTGCGATCCAAATTCAAAGAGTTAGGTACCAAGCTGAGGAGCAGAACTGACAAGGTAGTCTTCTCCGAAGTTCTGCCTGTGCCACACGCCAGTCCAGGTAAGACTGAGGAGATTAGAAGGCTTAATGCGTGGCTCAAATCTTGGTGCAGGGTAGAAGGGTATAGGTTTATGGGGCATTGGGACTCTTTTTGGAACAGATGGGACCTGTTCCGCCGTGACGGGTTACATCTGAACCGGAGGGGCACCAATGTATTGGGGAGGCGTATGTGTAGGCTAGTCAAGGATTGTTTAAAGTAGGGAATGGTGGGGCAGGGAGTTTAGGACAGGCCAGATTTAGATCTATACATGGAAGAACAAACAATGGTGTAGAAATAAAATGCATAGTAATGTAAATTTTAAGCAAACACGTAAAGATAGAAGGATTAACACATTAAAAATAGCTTGCCTTAATGCTAGAAGTATCAAAAATAAGGTAAGTGAGTTGGAGTTGTATGTAGCAGAGCATAATTATGATATTATAGCAATAACGGAAACCTGGCTAAATAACAAAGATGGGGATGAGTGTAACATAGAGGGATACACATTTTTAGGAAGGATAGACAGAACAGAAAAGGAGGTGGGGTTGCTGTTTATGCCAAACAGGAATTAAATGTAAGTCATCTTCAGTTGGATGATGAGCCCCATCTTAGTGAGGACATGTGGCTTCACCTGGAAAATATTAGGGAAAAGGTCTCATTTTAGGAGTGTGTTATAGACCACCCAATTCAGACAGTAATTTCAACACACATCTTTTAGTAATATCAAAAGGCAAGTTTACAGGGGATATTATAGTCATGGGGACTTTAATTATCCAAATATTAACTGGGATAACCTTACAGATGGAGGAGCACAAGAGCAGGAGTTTTAGAAGTAATCAGTGACTGTTTTTAACACAGCATGTTAAAGCACCAACAAGGGGTGAAGCCTGTCTGGATTTAGTATTCTGTAATAATCAGGATAGAATTGAGGGTGTAGAGGTGATTGAACCACTAGGGTCAAGTGACCATAATGTAATACAATTCTCAGTATTTTGTAAGAGTACAGATGCAAAGACTAAAATTGTTAAGTTGAACTTTAGTAGGGCTAATTTTGAGCAGATGCGACAAAGTCTAAGTAGGATAGACTGGGATAAGCTTTTAAATGTGGAGACAGTCGAGGAGCAGTGGAACAGGTTTAAAATGTTTTACATGTAATGCAGGACAGATACATACCTAAATTTGGAAGTAATAGGAAACTAAAAAACTCCACGATGGATTAATAAAGATTTAAAAAGAAGTTGCAAAGGAAAAACTGCTGTATAAGGCATATAAGACTAATGACTGCAAAGAGAACCGTAGCGTATGAGAAAATGAGGGCAACCATTAAGAAGGATATCAGAGAGGCTAAAAGACAGTTGGAGAGGAATATAGCAGATAAGGCGAAAGAAGACCCCAAGAGATTCTTTCAGTATTTTAGTAGTAAAAGAACAGTTAAGGAGGAGGTCAAGTTCATCAGGAATAGTAAAGGGAATTAAAAGATACAGACAATGAAATAGCAGATGCCCTAAACTTACATTTTTCTGAGGTGTTTACAAGTGAGCAAGTGGATAACCTGCCAGAGGTAAACAACTACTAAGGAGGTACTGAGGGATTTGGAAATTGTAGAGGGAGAAGTGCTGCTCAGATTAAATAAGATGAAATCAAACAAATCACCAGGCCCAGATAATATTTATCCTCGTGTTCTTAAGGAGGCTAGTGAGTACATATATAAACCCTTGACACATATTTTTAGGAAGTCACTGTGCACTGGAGAGATTCCAAAGGACTGGAAAATGGCAAATATCATCCCATTATATAAAAAGGGTGACAGGGCAGATCCAAGCAACTATAGGCCAGTAAGCTTAACAAGCATCACAGGAAAATTAATGGAAGGAATTATTAAGGATAAGATTGAGCAACACATGACAAGGACAGGAGTTATTCTGAACAGTCAGCATGGGTTCAGAAGAGGGAGGTCGTGTTTTACTAACATGTTGGAATTCTATGAGGAGGCAACAAAGGATACGATCAAAGTGGAGCTTATGATATTATTTATCTGGACTTTCAGAAAGCATTTGATAAGGTGCCACATGAGAGGTTGGGCATCAAGTTAAAAGAAGTGGGAGTTCAGGGTGATGTTTTTAGATGGGTGCAGAATTGGCTCAGACACAGGAAGCAGAGGGTGATGGTGCGAGGAACCTCATCAGAACTGGCGATGTTAAGAGTGGTGTTCCACAGGGGTCAGTGCTAGGGCCGCTGCTATTTTTAATATATATAAATGATTTAGATAGGAATATAAGTAACAAGCTGGTTAAGTTTGCAGATGATACCAAGATAGGTGGATTAGCAGATAATTTGGAATCCGTTATATCATTACAGAAGGACTTGGATAGCATACAGGCTTGGGCAGATTTGTGGCAGATGAAATTTAATGTCAGTAAATGTAAAGTATTACACATAGGAAGTAAAAATATTAGGTTTGAATACACAATGGGCGGTCGGAAAATCGAGAGTACACCTTATGAGAAGGATTTAGGAGTCATAGTGGACTCCAAGCTATCAACTTCCAACAGTGTTCAGAAGCCATTAAGAAGGCTAACAGAATGTTAGGTTATATAGCACGATCTGTGGAGTACAAGTCCAAGGAGGTTATGCTCAACCTTTATAATGCACTGGTGAGGCCTCATCTTGAGTACTGTGTGCAGTTTTGGTCTCCAGGCTACAAAAAGGACATAGCAGCACTAGAAAAGGTCCAGAGAAGAGCGACTAGGCTGATTCCAGGGCTACAGGGGTTGAATTATGAGGAAAGATTAAAAGAGCTGAGCCTTTACAGTTTAAGCAAAAGAAGATTAAGAGGTGACATGATTGAAGTGTTTAAAATTATGAAGGGAATTAGTACAGTGGATCGAGACTTGTATTTTAAAATGAGTTCATCAAGAACACGGGGACACAGTTAGAAACTTGTTAAGGGTAAATTTCGCACAAACATTAGGAAGTTTTTCTTTACACAAAGAACGATAGACACTTGGAATAAGTTACCAAGTAGTGTGGTAGACAGTAAGACGTTAGGGACTTTCAAAACTCGACTTGATGTTTTCTTGGAGGAAACAAGTGGATAGGACTGGCGAGCTTTGTTGGGCTGAATGGCCTGTTCTCGTCTAGATTGTTCTAATGTTCTAATAACAAAATATGGAAAAAGTGATGCGCTGTGAATACTTTCCGGATGCAGTGTACGATCTGAGTGTTTCACATTGGAGCTGTGAGGTAGCTGTGGTAATCACTGCCCAGCCATACTTCCATCTTTATAATATGACATGATCAGATTTTAGTTTTGGGACCTTAATTCAGCAACTGTCTCTTACATTTCTGAGTCAGCTTAATATGTCTTACTTACTGCCTTCATATAATCACTTGCTCTATGATATTATGGCTAACAAAAAAAATCAAAGCCATCCGCTTTGATGTGCACTACTAACAAATAAAATAAAACATAAATAAAACAATGGAAATTATTACAGTGTTTAGTTCTTTAAGTTATTTCTATTTGCCAATCTTATGACTACATCTTCACTTGATTTTTGTCTTGTGGAAAATGGGCACAAGTACTAGTGGTCAATAATTTAATAATAAGAATTTGCTGAGCAGTCAACTGGTTTTTAAATCAGTGCATACAGTAAGGCACCGCAGCGAGTGTGAAGGCCGGCTTGACTTTCAGTTTTGTACTTTTGAAATTAGTCTTCAAGTGTTTTTGTTGTGTAAATCAGTAAGACAAACCCAATCACAGTTAACTTTAAGAAGGCAAACTTTGACCAAATGCTTTAACAAATCTGCAGAGAAATAAACTGGGTGGACCTTTAAAGTGCAGAGATGGTAAAGGAACAAAGGGGAAGGTGTGGATACACACTTAACATAGCACAGGACAGGACAAGGTTTCACCAAATTTAAAAAGCAACAAGAAATGGAACAGATGTCATCAGTACATTAGCATGGCAATAAGAAAGAAGGACTGACATACAATGAAACAACCTGGCCATCACCACAGTGAAGAAAAAAAAAAAACACTGATCATATAAAATTACACCCTGGCACTCTACTGTCAATTTTCTTTAACTTATTACTAGTAGTGTCACCATTGAACCCCAGTAATTCTTGTCTACTTTATTTTTTTAATAAATTCTTGACTAAAAGCCTGACTTCTAATTGCTAATACTAGGCCTGTGAGAATTGGATATCACATGATCAAAAAC
Organism: Polypterus senegalus; assembly: GCF_016835505.1. Taxonomy (NCBI): domain Eukaryota; kingdom Metazoa; phylum Chordata; class Cladistia; order Polypteriformes; family Polypteridae; genus Polypterus; species Polypterus senegalus. The sequence goes on from NC_053156.1 coordinate 123,800,912, forward strand.
TTAAAAATGACCCATTTCACACAGCCCTATTACTTGCCTCCTCGTTTGGTGCTTAATCACATTTCTCTATTCCACAGAGTTATCTATAAACTGACACTTCACAGACATTTCTGAACTCACATGTAACAATTTTGTGACATCCTAAAGTATAAAATGGCAGTCAGAATACTTGGCTACTACTTAGGAATGAAAGCCAAAACTTGTCATTTCCGAAACTTTATTACTCTGAATTACAAGGTAGTAGAAAACATGTCATGATGTGTTTAGGAACAACCATATCATTTAAAATAAGAGACGTACACTATAGAGGAAAGGCGTCTTTCTTAAAGGAAGTGACTATGATATGTAAGGCAGGGCTTAGCAGGACTAATGTCACTTGCATCTCAAAACATTGTGTGTTTTTGTGCTTTTTCATTAAGGATCTGAAGTGATTTTAAAATGTTATAGAGAAAATAGTTTTGATTTAAACAAAACTGTGCATCTGATTGCTAAAATCTTTTTTTCATGCTGCTGAGAATTGTAATAAAACAGAATTGCTCACTAAAGTTGGTAAAATAACCTGAAAAAAGGTGTGTTCAAATGCCAGAGCAAAATGCATTCAAACTGGCGTAAAAATGGCTAAAATATCATAAATTTAGGCAGACTGAAATAACTAAAACACAGGGCATATACTATGTTTTCCTGACATTCACCAATCATTTTTAATAATATGAAATCAGTTTTAGGTCAACAATTAAAACATTTTTTTCTGTAATATACTCTTTAGGGGAAAATGTAAAAATAACAAAATATTGATATCATCAATTTATTTAAAAACGCACATACATGATTTGACTGCAAATAATCAAAAGCAGTATGAACCAAATGCCACAAAATTTCCCTTCATTAGAAATAATAATTTTCTAACATTTGTCTAAAAAATAAGAACAGAGAAATTTAAAAAGCGTGAAACTCTCTTTTTTAAATCACATTTTTACCTGTACTTAAGAACAGACACTTAGGGTAAAAAAGTGGCTTCTTTCCCAAGTTATTGCTACTAAACAAACAACTGCTCTAAATATTAGCTACTGCTCATGTATGTTGCTAATGTTTGTTTCGGATTTCACCTATTTATTTGTCAAACTGTTTGAATTATTTGGAGTTTTTAGGCATTAGTCTGTTGCCCTGTAATAAAACAAAAATGTATCTTTCAGGGAGGAATTAAGTCGTATTTCACAATCATTAGTATATAGTGCATCAAAAGTCAAGTATTCATTTGGTTCCAAAATGACTGATCTAAAGACATTCTGTGTTTATGTAGTTGTTTTCCTAATAAATCTAGTTTGAACAGGCAATTGCTGACATCAAAGCATGTTTTAATGCCCATTTCCTGCTTCCAATTTTGATTAATATCAAAGTTAAAAAAGTAAAATCACTATTTCTGTAACCACAAGTTAATTCTATTTATGGTAATGTTTGTTAAAAAGTTAAAATGATAGCAGGTGATAAAATATCTGGAAAGTTTTTAGCAAAAATGATTTTTACAGTGTACTGTTACTACAGGCAGGTATGAGAAACAACCAATACTTTGGAATGTAAAGACAGGCAGTATTTTGGTTCAAACGCAAATCAAAGTATGTTTTTACCCGACGCTCCAAATGTGCTAGTATTTCCTTTCACCTCACAGTTCATCTTATTTAACTATATTATTATGTGTGAAATTTCTACTTTTTTCAATGATAAATGAATATGCAACTGAATTTCACTCAATAAGATGTACTTTTTGCTCTTTTTGCTTTTTTCATTAGGTCACACTTTTTTCGGTTTGGTCTCCTACATCTCTCATCAATACTGGGAATGCACTCATAATGCCAGACCTCCTCCATCTTGTCCACTGGATAAACAGCTTCTACATAGTGACGAATTAGTCGGAGGCGCACAGGATCTAACTGCTTTTTGTTACATGCACCAGAATGGTTGTACTGCAGTCTTAAGTTTTCTGATGTAAATAACTCAGGAAAAAGTCTTACAAGAAGCCGAGCAGCAAAGTTTCCAACTGACAGGCTCTGCTGCACAATCTCTCTAATTTCTGTATTTGAAAGCTGATAAACTGAAGGCACTGGGAAATCAGGAGGAGGAACATTCAACTCCTCAAGTGGTATTTTACAGAAGTCTTTTGTGCTTCTCTCTGGTGGTAGTGTGGGCCCTTCAAATTCTTCTTTGAATCGTTCTGGGTTCACATGATAATTAACAAGATCTCGATGTTCAGTTTCCGGTATGTACACCTTGCGCTGTAGCTGGTAAGACCGCCTTTGCTCAGTATCCCGTCTGCGGCACCTCTCATCCAATTTGCCTACAAACTCTAAAGTCCACACCCTATCATTCTTTGCTCTGGGGTACAAGAGCTGCACATAATGTCTTATTAGTTTTATTCGCAATGGATCCAGCTGCTTTTTGCCCAAAGATCCACTACAGTTATAGTGTTTTCGCAGATTTTCATAAGTGAAGAGTTCAGGAAATAACTGGACCAACAAGCGGGATGCAAAGTTGCCAATGGACAAGCTACATTCATAATTGTTTTTAATCTGCTCTTTTGACAGTAAGTACTCTGGTGCAACTTCAAAATCTGGAGGGGCCAACTGAAGTTTGTCAAAATCAATAGGAACAAGCCAAATCTTCTTAGATCTTCTTCCTGGCTTTTCAAATTCACAGCTATCTCCAACTTTGACAACAGAAACATCGTCAGGCAAACTGGATGAATCATAACTTTCGTCTCTGGTGTGTTCTGAACCACTTTCATTGTTCTGCATCCCTTCCAGTTCTTCATCCATTCTTTGAACACAAAGCTTAAACCAGTTCTCATCTTCTTGAACTTCTGGAAAGTAGATCTCCATATATTTTCGGATTATCTGAAGCCTCTGTGAATCAAGCACTTGCTTTCCTGGAGTACTATAACAGGAATAACTCTCGGATGTTTTTCCTTGCTCATGGAGCTCAGGAAAGAGTCGATGCATAAGAAAAACTGCAAAATCTCCAGGAGACGAGGCTTCATCCAGATAATCAACAACATCTTGAGCATCTAGAGCAAAGTCTGATGTTGTGCTGCTGTGAGATTCCAAAGGCAAATTCCCATCCTCCCCTTCTGTGTTAATGTAATGGCAACCCTGGCTTTGCTCTGGTTCATAACAATGAGCTGACACTGATGACTTTTTGCCCTGAGGTCCACTTTCCATATCTTTTTGTGCCAGAAATCTATTGAAGAAATCATTTATTTGAGGTAGACACTCTACCTGCCAGGCACTGTCATTTTTAACAAATGGATAACAAACTTCAACATAGTTGCGAATAAGCTGCAAGTGAAGTGAATTTAATTTCTTTTTGTTCATTATTCCACAAGAATTGCAATTTATGTTAAAATCTGTTGCTGTGAAGAGCTCTGGGAAAAGCTGTACTAATAACCTACATGCCAGATCCCCAGCTGAGGATGTCTGATCCATAAGTTGCTTCAGCTCTTCTGCGTTTAGCTGGTACTCAGGGGGTGGACTGAATTCTGTGACCAGCTCAGCAGGATTTATACGTTTTTTTATTCGGGTGACTTCAAGTGAAAGCAAGTCTACTTTGCTATGAAGCTGCGTCATGCTGGAGTTTAGTGTGTTCAGAATAAAAAACATCCGCTCTATTAAGGAATATATATTTGATTCACTTTCTGTGGTTGCTGTGCCCATAATTAAACCAGACTCTCTCCGGTTATGTTCACCAAGAGACTTCGTCATTATGAAACTGTTATAGTTCACTCTGTCTTGAACCTCTTGTAAAATATGCTGTTCCAATCCAGAAGCATTCTTCTTTTCTGTTATTTTGTGTGAAATACCATAGAGTGGTTTTCTGTAAGATGTTTTTGTTGTTTCATTTGAAGAATCATTTTCACAAGGTGGTGTTAAGGCTGAAAGTCTAGACTTGCTTGACTGTTCCTTGATTGTCTGATCATTGTGCAGCTCCTCTGCAGTGGTTTCATTAGAAAACATGTCCTATAAAATTAAAGAAATGTCAGTTAATCAAATCCATATGTATCTCAGAGACATTAAATGCCAAATTACAATATATGTCAACTCTGTAATCATTCTGCTGAATCTAGAATATCTGTTTTAAATAGTTCTACCTAATTTGGTGTCATCATTTACATTTAAATAAATTAAAAAGAGAAGTTGTCCCAGTATTGATACCTATGAGACACCTTTAATATACCTTAATTCAGAAAAAGTTCTTTACTCTCTGGATTACATTTATAACATGTAATGACTGTAGTGTACATGCCTGCTTCGTCATGTATTAGACAATTGCTTCTGCATCTACAATATTTTGTTTGTTTCAATTTTTGCTGTGTTTTTCTCTTTACAACCTTTTGGCTGACGGCTCATAACATATTTACAAGGCAGACCAAAGCATGAAATATTAACCATGGTGGCTAATAATATTACAATAATATTGTAAATGTAGCAAAAGCTGTGGTCAAAGCCATGGCTCCAGCTGCAGAGGTCAAAGCAACTGAAGCCATGGCTAAGAGTTAGAGAAACAGTAATAAAACAGATACACAATAAAGCATTTATCCAAAGATGGAAGTAAACACAAGAGCTAGTTTTACTTCCACAACAGAAGACAATTATTTGGACTTAATGATAGCACAAAAATATTGTAAAAAAGCTATGTCAACATTTTAATATGTTTTTGTTTCAGGTTATATGAAAAGAAAAGAAAATTTTTCAGTACTGTATCTTTATCCTATTAAAATGCTTAAAGGATTTATTAATATATAAACTATGACCACTGCAGCATGCTCCAGAAATGTTTATTATTAACCACATCTACAGTATGTTTTTATTCTACTTGAAACTGTTTACACGAAATAGTTAAAGATAAAAAAGAAAAAAAAAATTGGAAATGTATGTAAACTTACATCCTCTGTAACCTTCACTCTCTTTGTACTCATTGGGAAGTCTTGTTCATCAGCGGGATCATCTGCTCTAAGTTCAGTTTGTGCTCGTTTTCCATAATTCTGCAGACTTGAGCATGGTTTGACCAGTTTATTAGTTTCATTTGTTTTACAAGCTGCTGAATCATCATTAGAGGTATCCCAGACTTCTTTTTCTGTTTTAACACTTTCTTTCCCCCTTCTCTCTGTAAACATTTATACAAAAGCAGTGTCAATGTTCAATTAAAACATCAAGCCAAGCAAGTTAATCATGGTGTATTTTTACATAATTAAGAGTCCAGCTTTGGTCATCAGGTTGCCAAACTACATTACTCATCAAGGCTTCATTGCAAGCACATCATATTCAACAATTATTGTATAATTATCATGCAAAGAGAACTAATTACATAACAGAAAACACAATTACAAAGACTAATTTTAAATTATATATGATAGGTGAAATAACTTAGAAATAGGCAGTAAAATTTTAAGTAGGACATACTTTAAACATTCATCAGAGCCAAATTCATAATGAAAATACAGACCAACTGAAAGTATACTTTTTGTTATTATTCAAGCATGCCTATCTAACCAATGAAACAATATAACGAGAGACTTTTTTTTTTGCATCATGATCTGCAGGTGTGCATACATTCAAAAAGCTGATCAAAGACTATCTACAAAAGAGAACTTAACTGAGTTAGTCAATCAGTTAGATTATTATAAAAAGGTATTTTGGAGGACAATAAAGCATGATGAGTAGTATAGGGCTGGATTTCAGTTTTAGAAACAAACACTTGTTGAGAATTTATAAAGTATTCTTTTGATATTCAGTTCTGACCTAACAATCACAGCCAGATTGCCACCCTGATCAGCAAAGTAAACATTCAGAGATGTAAACACATTACTTTTTGACGTGTTTCAGATAAGCATAAAATATAGGGTTTGTAGCTCATAATGAATAAGGATGGTGCTAGTACTTGTTTCCTATTATTTCTATTAGCAAAATGATATTCTTTAGGCATATTTTTCAATGACCATAAAAATAATAAAATAAATAATATCCCCTTAAATACTTATTTTTAACCTAATAAAACATACACACAAACAATGTATTTATATCATATGTGGAAATAAAAGGAAATATGTTTGTCATACAGTATTTACAAGCCACAATTCTAATAAAATAAAATGATAATGAGAGGTTTATCAACAAGACACAATCCTAACATGTTTCACAAGTTTCCAAGTAAAACAGACATACTTGTCTTTATAAACAATAGACTTGTTAGCTAAAAAAAAAACAAGGACAAATTCTGTTTTATCTGTTCATTTTCTTGTAATTCAAAATGTGACCTGCTTCGTCATTGTCCACATTCAGACAAGTAGTGTCCATTTTAATTAAAAGATTAAATAAAAAATATCTCATTAAATTAGCTTGTTTTTAATTTCTGCAGAACATTCTCGTCTTTGTCTATGTGGTCCCTTTTTCGTCCACATCAAGTTCAATAAGACAACATATACTTCTGCTATTCCTCTTTTCCACTTTTTTTAATCTCCGTAGCATTACATTTTTTCTTGAAAAAACATGTAAAAAGGTTTGCATTTTTTGGCTTGAAAAATTACATATTTATCAAATCTGATCTTTCTACTGTAAAATGTGAAAAACACCAAAAGCACAAAGTCAGAAGTGTTGAAAGTATATATACAAATAATAATAATAATGAATAATACTAATGATACAAATAATTCTAATACTGTATATACTGTCAAAATGTGTTGGTAGTGTGGTATATCTTGAAGCACAATGAAATACACAATGTAACATCACAGTCGGGACAATAGTAGCATGACTCCTTGTGGATTTTCTTTCCCAGACTGATCAGCTTTCGAACAGCACACTACACATGTGTGACTGACACAAGCATCATTTTTGGATTTATCAGAATCACTTTCAATTTCACTGTTCATTTCAATTTCACTGCCTGAAGACAGATTCACTTCATCATTACTGTTTGTACACTTGGGCTGCTTAAAAACATTTCTTATGAGACGCTATTCTGAGGCTAGAAGACGTGTCTGTACCTTTACCTGAGTAACACTTGAGCATGTCCCTTATGCAAGACATGCTTATGCAGTTTCCAGAGCAATGCTTGGCACTAACGCTTTTGGCACTTTTATAGGCCGAGTAATCCTCGGGTCTTACGCTTATACGAGCCAAGTCTTTACAATTGGCTGAGTGACGCTCAGGAGTAATGCTTTTAGCACTGGTTTTACAGCCCGAGTGATGCCTAGGTCTAATGCTAAGGAGGTTAATAAAAAAAGGCATATATTTCAGTGTTGTCTCCTTAAATTGGTCTAGTTGTTCTTAATATACAGGAAGCATTCCAGCATCAAAACCACAAGTGTTACCATAATACTTTGCACAAAGGAGCACTACAACTTCATTACTGTAAAGCTTTGAAAAGTAAATGCTGAAAGAAAACCTATTTTCTTCTTAGATTGGCCAATTTACAGATTACAGATTATGTCATTTGGAGTGAGGATCGGTGTCCAATCGATAGAAGCATCACTAGTTTCACGGGAAATGGGGGTTTTGTACTAAAATGCATACATTAAGATGTGTACAGAAAATTTAATAAGGTAAAAAAAAAAAAAAACATACAAAAAAATGCACAAATCAGCTGCACCAGACATGACACTTCACTTTGCATTCTTAAAACTTCTGCAGATCAGTTAACCTTGTATTCAAAGTAATTTTCAACATTTCACTGCCACTGTATATTGTACTTGTGTTCTTAAAATCACCAAAGTGGACACATTTAAATGACTAACATGAATTGGCTCACATTTTTGTAGGCTGGCGATTGCTCTTATTGAAACTTCTGTTGTAGGCTTCCTAGACCAAATTCCACTATTTGATACACAAGTCAATCATTATGTTGCATTGTGTAGGTCCTACTTAGATTGTGATGCTATTCAATGACTATAGCTCCACTTTTAGCCCAATTGTCCCTTTAAAAATGGATTTTAAACCTAGATATTTAAGTCTGAATAAAGTCAGAGGAGCGACTTCAATTAAGACAATTCACAGGTCGTTCCAAATTAAGGAATCAATTAGAGTGTGATTATATTTTTATTCACTCAGTTTTATGGGACTGTTTGTACTTTTACATTAAATTGATTTTCTACAAACTCTTTCATTCTTGAATGATCTACACTGTCTTTTATACTTCCATTACTATTACTTCTCTGGAAGAGGGATCATTAGTACAGATGATAAAATGTACTCACGTTCATCACAGTAAACTACAGGTAATGACAGCAAAGACAGAAACAAAACCACAAACCACAACCACAAACTGTACAAATGACAATAGAAGTTCTGCAAAAAACTCAAATTGTTTTTCTCTATTATTTTATAAATAATACAAAGAAAACAGGAAATCTACAATATGACAACAATTCACTCCAAATTATGACATAATTCTGGTATATGTATTATAAGAAATGCAGATGCCTTGACACTAACACCCACCTTTAATCTTCATCTTCTATTTGTTTTGATATACCCATTTACATTTATTATGCTACAACATTTTGTTAGAAAGCCATTACCTATTTTTATTGTTACTCTGTCTTATTGCAAGTATATAGTCAAACCGGGAAAACTGTTTACTACCAGAGTATGTAAGCATTTGAAACTCCATAGCCTCCGATGGCAAATTTGATGCTATTATTTAAGGTACAGTGCTTTTATTTAGGAGATGAACAAATGAACAACTGACATTATAACAACCCATTAAGGACATAAGACAGGATATAAAACACTTTGAAAGTTGATAACTTAAAATACACAAAACTTACAATGAACATGAACAATTTTTCAATGAATGATGAGAACTGACTTCAAAATTCAGACCAAGAAAACAAGCACTAACATTTCTTTTTTTCTTTCTTTTTTAATATGGTGCTTCTAGTGTTTCTAACAGGAAAAGCACAGAGTATCAGCTCAGAATAGAAAAGGTATGAAAAGAAAATTTGTTTCAGTAATTTAACATGGATTTTCCAGGAAAATCCTGGCTGCATAGTGAACAGCTCTGCTTCTCCAGACTCCTCTACGTGAATCATGCACAGTGTGTGTATATTGTGTGTTCTTTCCAAGTTATTGTGGGCTGTCCTTTCTCACTTGAAAGCCATGTGATTTTAAATTGGACACATTGCTGTTTAATGTTAGGCAGTTCAAAGCCTATATGTTTTCTTGGACAACAGGTGCCTGCAAGGCTCACAATTTATATAGTATTTAATTTGGTACGTTACTATTTTGTCAGATAAAATGTCGCCATGAGTGAATTGATACAGACAAGACATCAACATGTATTTATACAAGAACTTGGGTAGATAACAGTTGCACAAAAACACACATATTCAGAGAATTCAGTTTTCTTATAGTTGCAAAGTTTTACTAGACAAAGTGTTATGAAAATCAAAATGACAAAAAATGTTTTTATGTTACACAAAATCTTTTTCTTTTAAATAAAACCAAAAAATATTCCATACATGCAAGATAAGTTTAACAAAACTAGGTTTGAAATAAATCGAACCCCCAATCAAACTACCACCTTTCCCTAACTAGTAATGCAGGAGCACCCAATAAATTAATGAAAATCTACAAGAATTGAAAATACAATATAAGGAGCTGTGTTCCTTTCATCAGATTGTCTGGCCCAGCACTGACTCAGCTGTAGAATGGCCAGTAGGGGGGAGGCGGTTTGTTGGCTGAGGTCTCCAGGACTCTGACTATGTATGGGCTTGTCTAACTTATTTTCAGGAATCTGGCTGTGGTTCTACAATTAACTGATGGACATATATTGCCATTTTTCATTTATGTTAATTAGTTTCTGATTTGCTTTGATGTAACAAATATGTATTCTTATATATGATAGTTCTGGTATGATAGTGGTATAATCTATTCTTGAATTTTGCCTTGAGTGTTTTCACCGCACTCTAAGCCTGCACTTGGTGAGTAGTGCTGTGCAAGAACAAAATAGTTTGTAATATTATTTTTCTGAGGTGACAATGATAGATTTGCCATCTAGCTCTGTGAAGGGGATTACTAAGGTTCATTTTTGCGTATTGTATTTATGCATTTTTTTTCCCAACCTACTAGGAAAGGGGTGTCTCTCTTTGAATTGCCTTTCTCAAGATTTCTTCCATTTCTTTTTTCCCTATAAGTTTTTTTTTGGGAGTTTGTTTCTTGTTCTGTTAGAGAGTCAAGGCTGGGGGTTGTCATTTTTTATAAGAGAGTCAGAGGTCAGGCATAAGGCATATACTAGGGCAGCGACTATGCAACTTAAAATTTAGCATCATGAACAATGTGACTATTATGTAACACTGGACACTTTGGGGATCTTGAGAATTTTGACCTGCTGATCTCAAAAATCATCTTGTGTACTTTTTTATTACATTTGTCCATCTTTATGACTACAACTGGAACATCAGTAGTTTGAAAGATGTGGCACTTCAACTTGGATATATAGAGTACAGTAAATGGGACAATAATTCAAAAGTGTCTAATTATATTACAAAGAACTGGCCATTTCAGGGTAGTAATGTGCGGCACATGAACTACTTGTCGACTCAACAAATATAATTTTGGCTCTTCTTTGCAAAAAAATTTAACTGATAAAAAATTTTGAGAAAACAAAGAACAAGAAAGGTGAAGAATTTAAATATTTGTCAAACAATTCTCAAAATAACTGGTGCCAAGATTAAACAAGGAATTTTTGTTAGTCCAAAAATCAAACAAGTCATTGGCGATACTTGGTTTGAAGACCTGGTAGTAAGTGCCTGAGGGAACTATACAGAAAGCTTTCCAGGATGTTATCAACAATTTTCTTAACAGGTCAAAGCACCAAACTACATCCAGCTGGTTGACTACATACTTTAAGCATACAAAACCATGAAGTGCAACTTGTTGTGTAAGATTCATCCATTGCTATAATGGAAAAGCAGAATTTATCAATGAAGGTCAACTATTGATGGGCATTCAAATAAGAAGACAGCAAACTGTTTTAAGCTCAATTGAACATCTGCAATGTTTCAGCAATATTAAATGATTAAACACATTATATTCAATAAAAGTTAATTTCATGTTTTTTTAATTTCTACAGAATAAGTCAATCTGAAATTATATCTGTGTACGGCTTGACACTGTCTATCATAGTCAACAAAATATTTCAGAATGCAAAACATTTCAAAAACTTTTGTTGTGCAGTTTGTGAATTTGTGATAATACATTTGACAATTGGATTTCTTAATAAGCATTATATTATCCAAAAAGATTACAATACGGGTACATAATGCAGATACAGTTACTGGACATGAAAAGTTGTACAATGTATTAAATGAGGCATGACGATAAGACCTGTGTTCTTTGGTGACGTCCAGCATATTTTGTACTCACACATGCATACTCCTGGTAACAAACCAGTCAAGACTCCTTTACATCTACATTATAACATTTAAATATCTTGAGCAAATGTGAGAAAGGGTTTTGTAATGGAGAAGGAGTTAAACAACTGTTTTTACATTCAGACTACTCACAAATACCCAATTGTTCCAACCAGGTATAACCTTTTGTAAGTATTTTGCCTAAACAAAACTTTGCTCTCTAGAACACATTAAAAGTACAGTGGTACCTTGGCATACGTCTGCTTTGGAATAAGTCCAACTTGGTATACGTCCTGTTTCTTACCTTGGTCGGACAATTCACCTTCTGAATCTGTTGAGTATTCAGGCAGGTTCATATTCTAGAACAGAGAAAAACATAAGCTATCAAGGACCTTGTCATAGTAGTTACTTTATAAACCCATAAAATATAAATCAGTGATTACAAAAGACTGTATCCACTTTCAGAAATCAGACACGCCCAAGTTAAAACTAAGTCAAAAACCAGAAGCAATCACTATTTTCCATTAACTCCAAACCAATAGCTTTACGTTGTAACCAACTGCTTAATAAAGTATGTAATTTTGTTCAATCCAAATAGTTTCATATATTTTTTTCAAGATGAATTATACTTTGGTTAACTGGCCCCTGCTAAGACAACTGAACCTTAAGAAAACCAAGGCCAACTTTTATATAAACATGCTTGATGAAACAAGGAAGAACTTTGACTAAGCACCATTTCAGCTGTAACATTTTATTTTTTTTTAACTCATTTTGTACATTTAGAATCACACAATTTATTAATATAATCAAAAACAGCTATATTAACACTAAATAATATTTGACAAAAAAAAAACAAAGTAGTGCTGAACTTCTCCTGAATTTTTTATACCTGTAAAAACCAAAGCCCAAACAATCTTAAAAAAAATATCTCTTGTCATATGCAGTTAAGATGATTATTATTAGTTTTAAAAAAAATTTAAAGAAATGTCATAATCTCTTGCAAGTCCCATCAGATCTGCTATATTTTTTATCAATATATAGAGTATGCAGTTCAACATGTTGTTTCTCCATTCTATAGAATTAAAGTAAAACACAGTAGAAAATTATCATAGAAAAAAGATATTAAGTATATTAATGATTGTTTATGTTACGCTTTCTTTCGTCATTTCTCAGCTTCTAGTTTGCTTTCAAACAAATATTGAGCAGTACCTGCTGTCTTGCTTAATATCACTGCAATTTTCTTGGACCCTGCTTTGTTTATGCACTTTCATTCAGAATGCCAAATAAGGACCTGCATGACCATTAAGCCCAGTCATGCTAAACTATTACTTTATGTAAAGTCCTTTGCTTCCTACTCCAGGATATCATCATGCTGGATTTTTGGTTTCTGCTCTTAATTTGCTTTGATGATTTTTTTAATAGTCTTAATAGGTAATGGAGGAGGACCATTCAGACACAATCCTGTTGGAAAATAGCATATCAACAAATAATTAAAATCAATGCCACTCTCAAACTATAAGCTAAGCAGTGGCGTAACAAAAGCCTCCTTAATGTTTTGTGTAAGAACACAAAAACCATTAGCCACAAAAACAAACAATAAATTGAACCAGACTATCAAATCAAAGTACCCAATGAAATTACTTGATAAACTGATAATAGATTGTGAGGCTTTAGCTAAACTACCTCTATTAGGTACAGTATATCTTGGAGATCATTTCCTCAATGTTGTTTCTTGATGAATGTGATTAAATAACCTTGAAAAAAGTAAGAGAGGCAGAAAATTATGGAACACATGTAAAGCACCATTATTTTTCACTCCTTGTATATCATTTCTAAATAAATGAATCCAAAAGAGCACTATGCAAAAGAGCTAACAACATTAGGCAACTGATGCAAACAGCACAACATACTGTACTTTGAAGTACTAAAATACTAACAAAAAAATTTTATCAAATGCATATAGAAAACATTTTCTAAAATATTCAGACTCAAACCATTCATTTTTAACTCACTTGTGATGGGGCTCTAAACACTCCTGATAAAAAACAAAATACTGTACCATTATTTTTCACAATGCCCAGAATGACAAGAAGGAAGATGAATGCAACATTAATGAATTCTTCACCCCTACAACTGAGTACTAGAATAAGTAGGTTTGAAAAATGAATGACAAAATGTCCTATGATAAAATATTTTACACTAGGGACTGTTGTATATAGAACACTTAAATGTTAAAATGTACACTATTTAAATTAAAAACGGACATTCCGAGACCAAACACTTCTAATATGTCTATGAACTATCTTTTTTTTTTTAAAAAAAATAATAATAATAATTACAAGCTCAAACCTGAATGGGAAAAAAATAACACAAAACACGATGTCAATGTGCCTCCTTTGTTCTAATGTTGGCATGTCCTCTGTTATCCTAATAATCTCCTCAAGTACATTCTTTTTCTCTTCTACATTCAACGGTCTATCTTTCTGTCTATCAGCATAAACCCCAGAAGTTATTTTCAGCATATAAGGAAACAGAACATTCACCAATAGTAACTTGTAGATAATGCTTTCTCATGAGATGAACATTAACATATTCAAAAAACTTAGGGAAGAAACCTGAAAATGGCAAACTACTCTTTATAGTCTTAAAAAATAAATAAACAGACAACTCAAGATTCATAACAAATTGAAGAAAGTCAATGTATGTAGCTTATGAATACATGTATGACAGATGCTGTAATATCCATCCATCCATTAGTAGAAATTGCTCCTTCCATTACAGCGGCACAAGGGGGCTGCAACTATCCCAGCAGCACCAGTCTTATGGTGGGAACTGGCTTTTAACAGGGTATCAGTCCCTCACAAGGCACACCCACTAATATTGGGCCATGTTAGCAACATCATTAAACGTACCATATCTAATAAACCCTCACAGGAAAAAAGGAGGAAATGACAACGCCACACAGTCGGCAACTAGATTAGGGATCAAGCCGCAGCTAACAATCAGAATAAAATTAATAGGTTATAGTGGGTTGGATAATGGATGGATGGATTAATCATTATAGAATTCACTACAATTTAATAAACAAAAAGGTGGCTCTACTTTACATGTTACATTAAAAACAAAAATGGCCAGCACTAATTTTAGTTGTATTCGGCATACTGCTTCTGTAACATTCCTATAATAATAACAAAGTTAAAATATATGGTCAGGTAATCCCTATGGTATCTGGATATCATGAATGGTAAAATTCATAGCCATGACTCCACCTTGAATAGCTACAGTTTACAGTGTTACATGAACTATACTCAGAAGGTTTTTTTTATTCATGTCAATGTATTCAGCTAATTACAATTCTTATTCAGCCACTTTTGAATTCAAACATACTTAGAAATATACTTTTCTTACAATACAGTAAAAAATAATTCTTAACTGTGTTCTACAATTTTCTATAACAATGCTGTATTTGTCTGTAACACACACAAAGTTCTCTCTAATGAGTTAAAATTCTGACACATAAAAGATACACACTTGTATATGTAACAATGAATGCTTTTCGGGAAGGAACAATAACATTCTCACCCATAGCTCACTGTCAGAAACGTATTACTCAAAACTTACAAATAAGCGATTCAAGTTGGACAGACTTTTAGAATTAGAAACCAAATTATCCATTTTCTGAACACACTACAGTACATTGTGCTTCACTCGTTAAAACTTGAAACCTTAATATATAGAAAACCAGTAGAAAACTGAACTATTATTTTTCAGAATATACAAACTACAAATTCAGTTGGCTGAAAACATTGGCCAGAGAGAGAGAGGTTAGGAGCACACATTGCCGCACCCACCACATGACAACCCAACTCAGGATCCCAGATTGGGACCTGAGTGTAACCATGCAACAGGTGACACCTCAGCACAACACAAGTTCAGATGGAATGGAATCAGTGTAATGTTTTTTGCAGTGGCCGGAGTGCCAATTCTCCCACCAACCCCCATGTTTTCCCTGCAGGTTGGAGGGCCTACTTGCAGGGCTGGATGCGGATTAACATCATACCCAGGACAGAGCAATTGCAGGTTAAGAGCCTTGGCCAGTGAAGAATGTATCTATCTATTAATTAATTAGTCCACATCTATGGTCACAAGAAGCCACAGTCAAGCATGAAGCACAAACCCACCCTGGACAGATAACCAGTCTATTGCAAAGACACACCACACCACCTTTTCCAGTAAAGAGTTACATGGAACCAAAGTTTACAATAAGGAAAGGGGGAAAAGGCAGAATGATGACAACTCTGAATGGGATGCCTTTTGAAATGCTAAAAAAAAAAGAATTAAAACAAGATGTATTCATTCTCCATCATCCTGATCACATTGTAAAATTCAGAACCTTTATTCATGAAACTCTTGTGCCTTTCAGATTTACCATACAGACAAGACAATCCACAACCAAATACTCTGGTTCAAAACATACCTCACTGTTCTTTCTCTTTTCAGTTCCACACATATATTCATGTATTTTAAAATGAAAAGTCCTATTTTAGAACAGCAAAGGATTACATTGCCTCTTTTTGATGGATCACGTCTGCTCACTTTTCTAATTATTTTTGGCTTTATTTTATATTGGGTTCCAGTCCCTCCTCACCCACAACCATAAACTGTACAGTGAGCACAAATGAAACTGATTTGCTTTATAATGGTGAATAATAATATTTTATAATAATGAGTTCATTTTGGGCATGTTTTTACTGACACATGTTGCTATATATTTATGGATTGGCTCCAGCAGACCCCCGTGACCCTATTCGGATTCAGCGGGTTAGACAATGGATGGATGGATGGATGGATGTTGCTATATATTTATATATATATTTAATTACTAGTTTTACTTTTTGAATGAACTGTCAAAGATGATTTGTGGGTGGAAAAGTGGCTAGTGACGATGTCACTCACTTCAAAATTCTGTTTGCAATTTCTAGCCTGGCCTATGCAGAATTAGCAGGTCTTTGCAGAGTTTCCATTCATTTTCCATAGGTACTCCAATTTCCTCCAACATTGTAAACACATGTTTGTTATGATAATTGGCATCTCTAAAATGTCCCATATATGAGAGAACATAAACATGACCCGTGGAGATCTGATGTCCTATCCAGTTTTGGGTTCTACCTTACTTCTGAAAATCTACTGCTGGAATAGACTTTAGCTACTCAAAAATCGAGGATGAAAAATTCTGGTTCACACAGCAGATGGATAATACATCTTTTTATGGTGAATGAAAAATAGTTTGAATAAATGTGGATAACTAGTGTGATCAATGTTGAAAATTTGTAATCATATAAGTAGTATAAAGAAATACATCTAGACACAAGTTAATACATAAAGCTGAATGTGTGTTTGTTTGGTATGCTAATCCATACAAGAATCTACCGTCTCTCTTTAATATCTCTGCCACATTATGCACAGATTCCCCATTTGTACAGGGAAAGCTATTGGCTTTGTTTCACTTCACAGTTTATCCCATTGAAAAACTTTATTTAGTGCCTGCACATATGCTTTATTGAGGAAATGCCCCTAAGAAATATGTTCGGAACTTGGCATAGATACGCAAAGTTGCTCCCCACTGAAGGTTTAGTCAGTGAAAATTTGGCTTTTGAGTAAGCTGGTTTTGGCCTGAGAAATTAATGATTGCAACTGCACTTTATTACATCCCACAAATGTGTGGGTACCCCGCTAGTAAATTATAAGAATAGTAGTGGGTATTAAATTTAAATACCAATGTTTATTAAGAAACAGAATTGTCAGATAAATAGATTTTACATAAGTGCATCATAACATTTGTCAGAGTCTCACTTCTGATCTGTACTTAAAGCATTTTTACCTTGTTCTCTGGGTTTTCTGGCTTTCCTTTCACATCCCAAAGACTTTCAGTTTAAGCTTTAGGCGGTCTAGCTGAGCTTAGTACTATTGGCGGAAGACAAGGTTAACTGGTAAATTTAAGAAAGTATGGGTCCTTAGGTGCAAGGTCCCCACAATGATCTTACACCCTTGATCATGGTTGGTTGAGTCCAATATTGTTAGAATAAGGTTAGGCCCATATTAATATATAACTGACTGAAGCAAGTATACAATATCTGAGTAGAATTAATGACCATACAGTATTAAATAAGATGAATATAACTGGATAATTAAACAGGACAAACAAGTATGGCTGCACATATACAAGATTCAGAGCAAAGCCTTTACTTAAAAATGATTTATCCTCACTATGCAGGATATTATGTTTAAATCCAAAATTATCTATTGTTATTGAAAAACACAACAGAGAGACAAAAACAAAATATATCATGCTCATCAATGTTTATTAAGAAACAGAACAGACAAATGAAAAAATGAAAAATTAGTACTAAGGTATAATATGACAAACTGCTTTGGCAGAACTGTTATTCACTGTCTGCATAACGATGTGAAGGTGAAAGCTGTTGCTGTACAACACAGATATCACTGTACGTGAAAGTTGGCTGGGGCTGCAGATCAAGTGTTTTGCACACACAATTTAGTGAGTCGCAACCTTGGATGACTATAGCAAATCACAACATTATTTAAAAAATGCACCACTGCATCCACAGGCTTGTTTTCTACTGGGACCAAAACACCACAAACTTATCAATGTATTGGAACAGTTCTCATAAGATAAACAAATGCTACTGGGAGCAACAAGCTGCAATTAACTGCAGTTCTCATGAGCCTCTGATGCGAGAACAAGTGCTCCAAATATTGATAGATCTTTCATTGATACTGATTCAGAAACTGAGGTAGATTATAGTGAGGTCAAATTATACAGTACTGGATCACATGTTAGATCAGGACATCTCACTCTAAGTTATGTACAAGTCACATTATCGTGTTAAAAGATCAGTCACTGCACAACTAATTATATTGGTTATTTGTGCACACTGTCTTGTCTTACCTGTGTTGTTTGTAAACTGTGAACCCTGAACTTTGCCATTTCATCTCTCTGTATACTTGTATATAGTTGAGCTAACAATAAGGTTTATGTATTAAGTTAACCTTAGGGCTGATTTCAAAATCTTCCTTTCAACAAATCAAGTCTTAAATGGCCAAGGCCCTGCTTACTTAACTGAACTTATTATTACTTACAAATCGCTGGGCACATTAAGATCTCAAGATGTCAGTCTACTGTTTCTAAGGATTAATAAAATAACAGGGGGAGCATTGAGCTATAGTGTCCTGAAGATGAGGAATGAACTGCCTGCTAATATAAGAGATACAAATTCAGTCTCAGCTTTTAAATCCAGGCTGAAGACTCACTCATTTAGACTAGCATACCCTGACTAGAGCTGAGGATTAGCTATACATTTTGCGTCTCTGTTTGTTAGGGGAGTAAAAACAAGCAAAATGTAACTCGCACTCTCCAGAAGCTCAAGACAGACACGCAGTGGCCCAGGCATGTGAACTGAGCTCTGTTCTGTTTTTAAACTCTTCTCTGTATTTTAATGTGGTACTTGGTGTCACTGCTCTACTGCCAAGCTCTTCTCTTGCTGTGGAAAAGCCATCTCAGATAAAGGAACATGGGAATCATCAGATGGAAAGATTCTCTCATCAGTTTGGATGGCTCAGCACAGATTCTACTACAGAATACCTGGGAGTGGGCATGTGGCTATTTGGATGAGATCTCCAGGACTTTCACTCTTACAGTATAACTTTCATCTCCTACACGGTCAACTGGTCATATAATTAAACAATTAATGGACAAATGTTGTTGGTTTCCATTTATGTTAATCTGTTTATACTTTGTTTTCTGTGTGCTCTAACAACTCTGTATCTTTACATGTACTAACTCGGTAATTAGTATAATTGATAATTTACTTTTCTTGAGAATATGTCACAGTACTCTGCGCCTGCACTCCGTGAAGAGTGCTATACAAATATAAACTGAACTCTATTGTTCTTTGATATGGTATGCCTGTCCCCGGTAATTGACGGTGTCCAACTGCAGGGGATGTTGTGACAGCAGAAATGTCTCAGAGCTTTAGGCAGAGAGCTGGCATTCTGATTTTTCTTAAAAGAAAATATAATCTTACAACTTCTTTTTAAATCCAGTCAGGACACACAGATAATGGATCGTTACAGCATTCAAACAAGAAATAAAAGGATAGCCATTTTTGAGGACATGATTGATGTCAATTAAAAAAAAAGAGAGAAGTCAGAATGTGGATGGTTTTGCTCTGCAGTAACTTTATATTATAGTTTGAAAGCATTTACTGTCACATAACAGACTGCAGGGAAATTCTTAGTTGCACATTGTAATCAACATACACTACGTTTTATTTAATGCAGGGAAAATACAGTAATCATAAGTACTAACGTATTTTAACAGAAAAAAACTACAACCACATTAAAACTGGTGTATGTGCATAACGATTTATATTTATTTTACAATTATTTGATATACGATGGTCTAATAATAGGTAACACTAAACATGCAATACATTTCATTTCTGAAAATGTCTTATCATGAGAGTATTGCATCGTTAAGCCTGAATCGCAATAGGATATCGTGGGCTAAGCTACTGTCTCATGCCTAATCATAACTTTTGCCAGTGTCTTTCTTCTGGCCTGTACTGAAAGCATCAAAACTGTATTTCCGATGTTTTCCAGAGTTTAAAAAAAAAAAAAACTTTTTCATGGTTCTGATTTTACAAAAGAGAAGCGAACATTGACATTCGCATCGCGCTATTTGTTGCGGAAAGGCCCATCTCCTTCCCGCCCCACTGCTGCGGAGTAGTTGCCAAATAGCCAGCCTCTCCTGAGGCGTGCGCGATTCCAGGCGGGTACTCCACTTGAGCCGAGCGCGCCCTACGTGAGGACGTGCTTGCGTGCTGCGCGTCGGGGTCTGGGCTGCTTCCGGCGATTCCAGCGCGCAGCGCAAGGCCGGTCGGTCGGCCGGCCATCCAGCCAGCCGCGGCCCGGGTGCGCCGGCCTGGGCTTCACGTCACCGCACTGCCCGCTTCCCGTCTGTGAAACGTAGAACTGCCGGGTCTTATTCTTTCATAATATCAGTTTGCAGTAGCACGAGAAGAGGCGCTGTGACTCCACTCGGTGAAATCTAAACTCTCCCGATACTTCCTTGTTCTTCACGACGTGTTAGGAGCCCACGAAGCGGAATATCTGCATATTAATAATAAGTGCCAATACTAGGGAGGGAGCTGCCAAAACGCGATAGGCTGCACGCCGAGGAGACGCACTTTAAAAATGCACAAACAGGAGAGCGGCGTGGCTCCACGAAGCACGGGCGCCGTCCGAATGGCTTTGCGGCGCGTCACGCGCAGGGGACACCTTTGCAGACGACTTTTTTTTTTATCCCCCCCCTCTACCCTCATCATCACCAGTGCACTTCTTACTCGGTGCGCGATTATTTCTACTTTCTTCTGCCGACAGAGCGACTTTGTAAAAATATGACTGGCCACATAAACCTACCGCTTCGAGCCCCGCGCTTGCTGCGTGGTGTCCGTGTTCCTGTCCGCCGTGTTTTTCTGCAGCGCGTGCCCTCCCGCGTGACGCGACGCGACGTGACGCTGCATGTCTGCTGTGTCATTTCCGCACAGCTGTGGGTGTCTGTGGGGAGCTCGGTGTGTGTGGAAAGATTTCGCAGGGAGGGAATGGGGAGGCAGTCGTGTGAGATGCGCAACTTTCAGTCTGCTTTTAACTGGCCAGCCACGCCGGCAGATTCGAAGTTGAAAGAAGGTGCCACCAGTTCGGCCTTCCAAAAGTAAGCACATGCAAAATGAAACGCGCCCTCTCCAGAAGCTCGAGACAGACACGCAGAGGCCCGGGCGTGTGAACTGCACTTTTGGAAGGGAGGTGGGTCTCAGGAAAAAAAAAAAAAAAGAATGTTTTGAGATTACTGGCTTACATAAAGAAATAATGTGGGCAGTGGTGTAGCAAAACGGTAATAAAATGGATACAGGTAAAATTAAAAAAAAAGTTTAAAAGAAAAGACTTGGTTAACCCATTGGGAAATTTGATTGTATCATATAATATTTGTCACATACACAATTGTGCAATACAATGGCAGTAATACGTTGTTTTGGTAAAAACAGTACCATCACTAAGCATAAAAACAAATATACCAGTGTACAAGTTAAATGCAAAAACCTTATTCTTGATATAATAAGTATAAAGTGAAGATGTGGTGTAAAGTGACTTAATTGGCATAACTTAAAAGTCCACATAGCCTGAGTTGCACAGAACATATTGAAAAGAGACCATTCAGTCCATCAGGCTCGTCTGTTTATAATAGCTAAACTGTCCCAATATGTCATCCAGAGACTTCTTAAAGGTTGTCAAGGTTTCTGTTGCAACTACGTGTCTTGATTGTTTATTCCATATTTCTTCAACTCTTTGCACATAGAAATTTTTCTTGGCTTCTGTGCTAAATGCCCTTCCCCTTAATTTCCACAGTTGCTGGATCTACTTTATCAATACCTTTGGGAATTTTGAAAACCCGAATTAGGTCCCCACAAAGTCTCTTCTGCGTAAGACTCAACAGGTTTAATTCTCTGTTTGTCATAGTATAACAAGTTCTTAAGTCCTAGGGTGCACCTGGTTACTCTCATCTGCACAGCTTCAAGTGCTGTTTTGCTGTTCTTGTAGCGTGGTGCCCAAATGCAGAGTAAAATGACAGTGATTAAGGAGAGTTTAGATTCTGTATGGCCTGAGGGAATAAAAAAATCCTCAACCTCTCATAATCCTGACCATATGGCTATGGAGGCATTTTCCTGAATGCAGCCACTAGATATGTTCATGGCTTAGGTGAAATATGTCTGCCATTATCCGTTTTGCTCTAGAACTGCACTGATTGATTTAAACATCCTGCAGGTTTGGCAGTGTTGTCTCGATGATCCGATCAGCACACTGAATCACTTTATGCAAGGCTTTGTGCTCCCGGGAGTTGGAGCTACCAAACCAGGCAGTAATGCACCCAGTAAACTCAAACCCTACAGTAGTGCTGAAGGGTGTTAGTATGGCGAAAGAGAAGCAGAATTTCCTCAGTTGCCAGAGGTGATGCCTTGCTTTCTGCACTAGATTGGAAGTGTCAATGATTCATGCAAGGTCCTCACCAAGACACTATAGCTGCTAACTCTTTCCTTCAGTGACCCATAGATTATAAGTGTAGTGTATTTCCTCTGTTGTTTCCACCTGAAAACCACAATCATCTCGTTTGTTTTGGTGCAGTAGTAACCAGTAACTAAAACATGAAAAACATTACTATTAGAAATCGTGACTAGTATTCCCATTACTTACATACATCAGATGGGACACGATAATAAATTACATAGAGTCCTGAATACTTCTAAAACCTAAAAATAATGAGTTCTTGGAACTGTTGTTCTTATGATTTGGGAATGAAAGTCTAGAGCCTGATAACATTTAGACATTAAAATATTAAAAGTTGTGTACTATCAAGGAAGTGAATCTAATAACTAGAAAAGACTGGACACTTTTATTCATTTATATGAAAGTATGCCATCTGGTACCTAAAGAAGTATGCATCAAGGATGCTGATTCAAATCTCACCTGTGGTTCAGTTTGTAAAAAAAATTCTCATCTGCTGCTGGTGTGCACAGTTTGAAAAGTTACAGTATATACATGTGTATACTTCACTATGGAACATACATTGAGTACTATTAGGTGATACTTTATGTTACAGTTGAAATAACATAGTTTGGCCTTGCTGAAAGCAAAGTCCTGCAATATGAATATTAGAATATGTTAGAATTGCAATATGTTCTGAATATATTGATTTTTTTGGGATGGGGTCCTTCTTAGTTATAGTTCTCTGCAGTATATAATATCACAAGTGGCTTTAAAGGTACAGAAAGCCTGTGTTCAAGTTCTGGCCTGAGCACTGCCAGTGTGGAGTTTGCATGTTCTCCAGATGTCTATGTCAGTTTTCCTCCTACACCTCAATGGCATTCATGTTAAATGTATTTATAACTAATTTGGCCCAGGGTGAATAAGTGTCTTACAATGAACCAGTGCTCCATCCAGAGGTAGTAACACTTTGTAGATGAGTGGGTTAGAAAATAGACGGATGGTCACAGCAGTGACAAGTATAAACAAGAAAAGACTGGCAGTTTTGTAAAGCGCACATTTGGGACATAATGCAGTTTATTATTAGTTTACCTGGCAACACATATTTGACCTTCAAAAGTAAGCATGTGCCCCTGAATCGAATGTGCAAACTCCAATCAAAGTGGTAGGCAGCCAGGCTAGACCTAAATTCTGTAACACAAATGTTACTGCATCAGTGGACATAATATGGCACAGTATGTATAATGTGTATGCTGTATGTTGTTATTGCAGTATGTAGTTGTATTACCAATTAGCTTGTAGATTTAAATGCTGTAAGGATTGGACTAATTTGATCATTTTCACAACAGCTTTCAAAGATGATTATATTGTAGGATAAATTAAAGGTAAATTAATACTAAATGATATAAACTTACTGTATACTTAGCATTTGTTGAATGCACCTCCTGTGAAATACAGTGTTTTTAAATGATAATATTTTTTTCTGCATGGAAATGGCACTTACCTATTACTTCTTTTGGTAGATGTTCAGTGACTCATCAGTTCAATATTTTGTAAAAAAAAAAAAAATATATTACTTTTGATGTCTGAGATTTTCATCAGAAAGCAAACGCATATTGAATCTTGCTAAAATTAAATTTAAAAGCAAACATTTCATGTTTTTATCCAAATGAGTTTTGTTGCCTTATGCATATTTTACATGGTGTACTTTTACAATGTTGAAAGTTTGTTGATAGTGTTTTAAGTTTAAAAATACAATATATATATTTTATAGATTTACAGTGCTTTTTATGTAATTATTTTGTATAGATAAAATATAGAGTAGAATGTATTTTGTCTTGTTTTTGTTGTTTTATTGTATGCAGCCTACATCTCAGTTCTAATTACGATTATTATTAAACAGCCAGAATATAATGTATTACTGAGTGCTAGGAATTGATTCTGGACAAGATATCAGCCAATAGTAAGGAGCACTGTGTATTTATTGGTCTCCTTAAACATAACATCCTTTGAGTATGAAGGTGTGATTAGTAGCTTGAAAATTAATTATAAACGTTACAATTTGGAAGAATTCTTCCATTGAATCACAGCAGTGTTTCTGACACTGATAAACAGAAAAAGACTATTTAATGTCAAAGTGAAAACATCTCTGCAAAGTTATTTAAATTTTGTACAAGTTTTTTTTGGTCAGAAATGGTGGTTTAATGTACAATGAAAAGACTTTAATTTATGTGTTTCCAATTTTATGGCCATTACCTATAAACAAAGCTGGTTTTGTATAATGTCGGCAGCATGGTGTCATGGTAGTTAGCATCACAGCCTTGTTGACTCAAGGTCCCTGGCCAGGACACCTGTAAAGCTGTTCACATAACCTTTCCTCATGTTCTCCTCCCATATCCCAATTGTACTTAATGTTAGGAAGAATAAAACTTAAAATTTGGCATAGTGTTTGTTTTTGGTTTTTGTTGTAATGTTTTAAGATTTAGAAAATGAAATAAATGTGATTTTATAAGATGCTACTCATAGGTAAAGATGCTGTACTTTATATGGAAGAAACATCAAGTATGATAAAATAGCTTATGGAATGGGTATTTACATAAAAAGTACATTAGTGTTTCATTATGTCTGTAGCACAACAAAACCTTGTAAAATACTTCTCATGTTGTTACATACATTTTAAGGATTTCTGTAAATGTATAATAGCTTAGATAGCTTAATAATACATCTCACCATATGGCATACTTTTAGAGGTCCTAATTTATTTTTTAAAAAAGAAGTTCAGACATTTAACAGCAAAACATGCCTGACTTATCAGTTTATGAGTCATTTACAAATCCTCTTTTCCTAGGAGGGTCTTGTTCAAGGCAAACATAATTTTTCAAGCCTGCCAGCCTTGAGTCAGCAGTACAGTAATTCACACTCTCTGAGCAAATACACACGATAAAAGAATTCTTTAGATTCGCTTAACACAAAGTGACAGGAGTTGTCAGTTAAGACTTGAATGGAAAAAAGATGTTTCATTTGATTTCAGTAACAGGAGTCACAACCGAGAAGATGGAAACGAGAACATCATCACGCTGGATT
Organism: Polypterus senegalus; assembly: GCF_016835505.1. Taxonomy (NCBI): domain Eukaryota; kingdom Metazoa; phylum Chordata; class Cladistia; order Polypteriformes; family Polypteridae; genus Polypterus; species Polypterus senegalus. The sequence goes on from NC_053156.1 coordinate 123,826,515, forward strand.
GCAGTGATAGAAGCCATTCCGGAAGGAACTTTATGAAACAATGAACATATTGTTTACTGTGAGGGAATGCAAAGATTAAGACAAATGTGGAAGGCTGTTGTCCCTGCCAGGCTGAAAACCCAAGGCCCAATAAAACCATTCTGTACAGCGTGTGTAGAGGTTTAAGGGGTAATTAAAACGTGTAAGGTTAACAAAAATTACTATTTGGAGAGGTAGATTAATATAAAGCATGTAATCCATTCATTCTCCTATATTATATACGTATACTGTATATATTGAGCTGGATTAAGGAGGAAATGTCTGTTCAATGTTCTTTGACAAAGAGACCAAGTAATTTTAGCCTGACAAACTACAGTAAGACTTGCCTTTTAGTAGACAGCAGGATTGTCATCTGCAACAGAGGAGCTCAGCTTATTCAAAATGAAGCTGCATGAAAGAGGGATTTGCGAAAATCACAGGAGCTGTCACTAAACTCTGCAACAAAAGTTTTTAAGCCTAAGTAGCCAGCCACACAAAGGCCACCTCATCTTACAGGCTGCAGAAAGACAGAAGAGCTGTTGCAGGCATGTATTCTTTCTCTGGGTGTCGAACTGTATAAATCAAATGTGTCAGGGGCCTAAATGTCTAATTATGTCTGACATCTCTCTTTAGGGGTGGCCTATTGATTCCAAACAATGGACATGTAATAACCCCCACCCCCAGGGAGTTAAACATAAGCACTTGACTTTCACCTACACAATGTTATCCTGGCAGAGTGGACATCTTCCTGAAGGGTTTCTTGTTAATGTTCATTTTTTGAAGCAAATTAATGATTTTAAGTATTTCAGTCTATTGGGTGATTAACTGTCCTATATGTGTTGGAAATGAGGGAGCAGCTTGAATGTGTCCTTTTGGAATGCTGAAAGTACTTATGGAAAGTAGAAAAGGTTTCAAACAAAATAATTACAAAGCCATTCAGTTGGGACATGTGGTAACTGGGTGGCAGGGAGGTAGAAACGAGTGCCTCAAACTTAAAGAGTTCCTCTGGAAGAAGCAGGATTGTGTTAGATGGCAGGTAGAGATCACCATAGAGGTGCACTGTGAGAAAAAGTAAGGTTTCACATTATTTTAAAGGGGTTAGTTTCAGGAGAAGTATTTCTTGAGGTGCTTGTTGCATCTTGAGGATGAAAATGTGTTAACATCATTAATGAGGGATACCAGAGAGAGGTGAGGGGAGAATGGACATCATTTGTTGAAACACCCCTAATAATTACAGAAATACAACATGTAAAGATAGAGAGAGAGACAACTGAAGATTATGAGGAACAACAGGAAACAGAGGAAATTCCTTAAGAGGAAAGACTTTTCAGTAACACCAGCTTGGGTTTACACCCTTATTCCACATCCTATGCCTTTCCTCTTTAGTCTTCCATTTGCAGAGACCTTAATGTTAGTCATGGACAGCGTCAGTTACTACAATGTTAGGGAAAGGAAAACATCTGAGTAAAGAAATGCCCCATAGGGGGTACTGTTGGTGTATTTCAGGTCTGTGAAGGGATCACCTGTTGTTTATATTCTTTTAAAGGGTGGAATATGACAGGTGTGACTACACCTAATGAAGTCAACGCTAAGAAAAAGACCCAGAGTTTAGTGTTGCATATAGTCCTCAGAGTAGTGGGTGTTCAGAGGGGTTAAGTGTTCCAAACCTTTAGGGTCTTCCTCCTGATACGTGAGTAGTAGAGAGCCCCCACAGCAGAATATACAGACCCTTATCTCTTAGGTCAAGGGTGCCCAATGTGTAGATTGCGATCGACCGGTAGATCACAAAGGTAGTGCAGGTAGATCGCGTTGCATTCAAAAAAATTTTTTTTAAACATTAGTTTATTATATATATTCCCTATGCCTCCCATATATATATATATATATATATATATATATATATATATATATATATATATATATATATATATATATATATATATATATATATATATATATATATATATATACACAGTGCATCCAGAAAGTATTCACAGCGCATCACTTTTTCCACATTTTGTTATGTTACAGCCTTATTCCAAAATGGATTAAAATCATTTTTTTTTCTCAGAATTCTACACACAACACCCCATAATGACAACGTGAAAAAAGTTTACTTGAGATTTTTGCAAATTTATTAAAAATAAAAAAATTGAGAAAGCACATGTACATAAGCATTTACAGCCTTTGCCATGAAGCTCAAAAGTGAGCTGAGGTGCATCCTGTTTCCTCTGTTCATCCTTGAGATGTTTCTGCCGGTTAATTGGAGTCCACCTGTGGTAAATTCAGTTGATTGGACATGATTTGGAAAGGCACACACCTGTCTATATAAGGTCCCACAGTTGACAGTTCATGTCAGAGCACAAACCAAGCATGAAGTCAAAGGAATTGTCTGTAGACCTCCGAGGCAGGCCTGTCTCAAGGCACAAATCTGGGGAAGTTTACAGAAAAATTTCTGCTGCTTTGAAGGTCCCAATGAGCACAGTGGCCTCTATCATCCGTAAGTGGAAGAAGTTTGAAACCACCAGGACTCTTCCTAGAGCTGGCCAGCCATCTAAACTGAGCGATCGGGGGAGAAGGGCCTTAGTCAGGGAGGTGACCAAGAACCCAATGGTCACTCTGTCAGAGCTCCAGAGGTCCTCTGTGGAGAGAGGAGAACCTTCCAGAAGGACAACCATCTCTGCAGCAATCCACCAATCAGGCCTGTATGGTAGAGTGGCCAGACGGAAGCCACTCCTTAGTAAAAGGCACATGGCAGCCCGTCTGGAGTTTGCCAAAAGGCACCTGAAGGACTCTCAGACCATGAGAAACAAAATTCTCTGGTCTGATGAGACAAAGATTGAACTCTTTGTTGTGAATGCCAGGTGTCACGTTTGGAGGAAACCAAGACCGCTCATCACCAGGCCAATACCATCCCTACAGTGAAGCATGGTGGTGGCAGCATCATGCTGTGGGGATGTTTTTCAGCGACAGGAACTGGGAGACTAGTCAGGATAAAGGGAAAGATGACTGCAGCAATGTACAGAGACATCCTGGATGAAAACCTGCTCCAGAGCACTCTTGACCTCAGACTGGGCGACGGTTCATCTTTCAGCAGGACAACGACCCTAAGCACACAGTCAAGATATCAATGGAGTGGCTTCAGGACAACTCTGTGAATGTCCTTGAGTGGCCCAGCCAGTGCCCAGACTTGAATCCGATTGAACATCTCTGGAGAGATCTTAAAACAACGCTTCCCATTCAACCTGATGGAGCTTGAGAGGTGCTGTAAAGAGGAATGGGCGAAACTGGCCAAGGATAGATTTGCCAAGCTTGTGGCATCATATTCAAAAAGACTTGAGGCTGTAATTGCTGCCAAAGGTGCATCGACAAAGTATTAAGCAAAGGCTGTGAATACTTATGTACATGTGATTTCTCAGTTTTTTTATTTTTAATAAATTTGCTTTCACGTTGTCATTATGGGATGCTGTGTGTAGAATTCTGAGGAAAAAAATGAATTTAATCCATATTGGAATAAGGCTGTAACATAACAAAATGTGGAAAAAGTGATGCGCTGTGAATACTTTCCGGATGCACTGTGTGTATATACACTCACCTAAAGGATTATTAGGAACACCATACTAATACGGTGTTTGACCCCCTTTCGCCTTCAGAACTGCCTTAATTCTACGTGGCATTGAATTAACAAGGTGCTGAAAGCATTCTTTAGAAATGTTGGCCCATATTGATAGGATAGCATCTTGCAGTTGATGGAGATTTGTGGGATGCACATCCAGGGCACGAAGCTCCCGTTCCACCACATCCCAAAGATGCTCTATTGGGTTGAGATCTGGTGACTGTGGGGGCCATTTTAGTACAGTGAACTCATTGTCATGTTCAAGAAACCAATTTGAAATGATTCGAGCTTTGTGACATGGTGCATTATCCTGCTGGAAGTAGCATCAGAGGATGGGTACATGGTGGTCATGAAGGGATGGACATGGTCAGAAACAATGCTCAGATAGCCCGTGGCATTTAAACGATGCCCAATTGGCACTAAGGGGCCTAAAGTGTGCCAAGAAAACATCCCCCACACCATTACACCACCACCACCAGCCTGCACAGTGGTAACAAGGCATGATGGATCCATGTTCTCATCCTGTTTACGCCAAATTCTGACTCTACCATTAGAATGTCTCAACAGAAATCGAGACTCATCAGACCAGGCAACATTTTTCCAGTCTTCAACTGTCCAATTTTGGTGAGTTTGTGCAAATTGTAGTCTCTTTTTCCTATTTGTAGTGGAGATGAGTGGTACCCAGTGGGGTCTTCGGCTGTTGTAGCCCATCCGCCTCAAGGTTGTGCGTGTTGTGGCCTCACAAATGCTTTGCTGCGTACCTTGGTTGTAACGAGTGGTTATTTCAATCAAGTTGCTCTTCTATCAGCTTGAATCAGTCAGCCCATTCTCCTCAGACCTCTAGCATCAACAAGGCATTTTCGCCCACAGGACTGCCGCATACTGGATGTTTTTCCCTTTTCACATCATTCTTTGTAAACCCTCGAAATGGTTGTGCGTGAAAATCCCAGTAACTGAGCAGATTGTGAAATACTCAGACCGGCCCGTCTGGCACCAACAACCATGCCCCGCTCAAAATTGCTTAAATCACATTTCTTTCCCATTCTGACATTCAGTTTGGAGTTCAGGAGATTGTCTTGACCAGGACCACACCCCTAAATGCATTGAAGCAACTGCCATGTGATTGGTTGATTAGATAATTGCATTAATGAGAAATTGAACAGGTGTTCCTAATAATACTTTAGGTGAGTGTGTATATATATATGATATCTTCATAAAGCTATCTTGAAGGATGTTAAATGTGTAATAAATAATAATCAACAGCATGTCAGAGTAATGGTGCAGCAAGATAAGGGAGGTGGCTTCACAGCGCCAGAGTTTTGAATTGAAATCCCAATCCACTTGGTGGTCCCCTAGAGTCTATTTGGATTGTACCTCATTTCTCTGTGACTCCATGGGATTTCATCCCAAAGATGTTACTGTTTCAAATGAAGCTGGGATGGTTGGCTCATTCATTCAGTTTTTTTAGGTATATAATGCACCTCTCATTAATAAACTTACAGATCTGAGCATTGTTAAAACAGAATATGAAATTCCACAAATATGTCAATGTAATTGTGCCCAAGGATGGACAGGTGTCCCATCTTAGACTGGTTCTTGCTTTGTGCCTGGTGCAACAGGACAGACCCTGGCCCCTTACCATGATTCAAAGTTTGAATAGAGCAGTTCTGGAAAACTGATGGATGAAAATGAAAACCAGTAGACACAGTATAACCAGCACAAACAAGGACACTACAGATTGTTTAATGCAAACAAACTAAAGTCATTGCCATTTCCCATAACACTTTCATAATTGGAGCAATATAGATCTAGGCGTCCATCCATTTTCTAGCTCTGTTATTCAAGTTAGACTTACATTGAGCCAGAGATCAGCACAAGGCAAGAACCAGCCCTGGGTGGCAAGTCTATCCACCACTGACTAGCATTCTAATATTTAATGTGTTGAGCTCACATTTAACAGGACGTATGATTTCTATGCAATGAAAATGATCAGGCATGTCGGTGTCATTCTGAAAAAGGACCCTCTGAGATAAATGTAGGAAAAGTGGCCCATACTTACTGTATAATAAAACAGTTTTTTTTAATTGTGATTAATTTCTGAGCCTATAACTTATTATTAGTTATTGTTGATGTTTGGTCTCTGCCCTCTATGTAGGTTCAGTAGCTTTCGCACAGTTTGAATTAATGGTGATAGAATTAAACTCAGTCAATACAGCAAAACAAATTGAGATCTTTGTGAAGAAGTATTATGTGTGTAATTAGACTCTCCAGGGCCACTACTACTTTAATGACTGTTTTTAGTGACCCTCATTGATTCAAAACAGCCGCTCACAAAGTCACCAAAATGTTTATTTTTTAACACAGCTGCTTACACAAATATATTTATCCTGACACACAGGGTAATTGTAAATGAAAAAAAATTACAACTTAAGGGAAGTAACTTTTGAGGCTGACAATCAGGACATCTACTTCCAAATAAAATTCTCTGCTTATCCACAAAGACACTTCAGTGAAGTGTGCTTTCTCTTTGTCTTACATATTTGTGGGAGGCACAGAATCTCCATGGTTAGAGCCACTGCCTCAAAATTCTGGAATGCACGAGGACCTTGCTGTGTAATGTATTTTAGTTTCTCTCCAGATATAACAGAGCCCCATGTCAGTGAAACCATTCCACTTTGGACATGCTTATATTCATACAATATGGTTACAGAACTCCTAGGAATCACCAAGACGCATTTTGAAAAACATGAGGTAAGCAGTCATTTCTTATTTTCTAATCTGCAGGTTGTCCAGTTTTCCTCCATGTCATTCCGACAGAAGACTTATGAACGCAGATCTTGGCTGAGGTAAGAGCAGTGTTGTTCTTTCTGACGATATGAAAAGCTTTGCTTACTGAGTTTCAGAAAGATCTTGGCAGGATTGCTGGCAGAGTGACTTCACTCCCAAGCTATCTGCATTGGTGGGGTTTGATGGAGCACAGACTGTAGAAGTGGCCCTGTACATCTTTAAAATCTAACCAATCTTCATCAACTTTCAGGCAGTTCTACTAAGTGTGTGCTGTTGGGACTTTAAAACCTGTGCTGGTGTATTGTGCTGGTGTATTGACAGCTTCACACTGACGTTTTATAGTGGAGCAACTGACTGTAATTAGTGGGTCATTGGAGACCAGTAACTGCTTTGATTCTTTTCAAACTAAATAAAGAAAAAAATATTCCCATTCACTCTGAAAAATTAGTAATAGGAAAACAGATATGGGGCAAATTCTTTTTCATAGACCTGTGTTATCAGCCTGCCTGCAAGTTTTTACATCTTCCTTATTGTTGCAAAAAGAATTATTCAGTTGACTAATCTGAATTTCATTTCTAACAGCTACAGGTTATGTCCACGCCACATTTTAAAATCCAGTGCTTTCTGTATTGATGTCACGGTGCTATTCATCCACATGTTCCTAACTTATTCAGTCCAATGTTGGATTTAAAAAGAGTTAGTAAAACAACAGGAAATGTTACTAACATATTAGCAGGGCTTAGGACAATATTTCGACCAGCTGATGATGTATGATAGCAGTACTATGTTTTGCAGAGATGCTAATTAAATATATTTTTATTTAAATGCTTTGTTTGGAATATTAATACAAAAACACTCTCAAATGAAATGGTCCAGTTGTTGACTCTCTGTTGAGGCTTTGGTTCTGCCAGATGTGTTCCTTCCACAGTTTCCTCCACTTTCCATGTTCCTTTTTGATGGTGTTGAAAACTGTACTTGATGACCCCTTGCCTTTGTTTGCCATTTCTCTAAAGTAAAGACAAGACACTTTTAAGGGTTATAATGCTCTGCCTATCCTCCTTAGCCAATTGCCTTTTTCTCGCCATAATGACAGCAGTGTACTATGCAATATTGTCCAAATAATGATTCAGACAACTACAAACTTTATTCCAACACTGTTTTAGACAGACATAAGGTTTGTAAGTAATCAGCAATAGCTGGGACACCCATAGGAACTGTTTGCATCAACATTCTGGGCTTAATTAATTTTTCCATTGCAGCAGAAAAGCCTTAAGTTGTTAAACATTTACTTGTTAATTGAATAGGTAAACCTTTGAAAATTACATTATTTTTCAGCTTTTGGTAATCTAATTTTTTTTTAAAACCTCTGGCTTTTTGCCGCTTACCTTTTTACCATTTCTGGTTATTCACTGGACCTGACCTGCTAAAATTTCAATACAAATGAGGAAAACTGGGGTGTCTTAAAACATCTGACCAGCAGTGTAAATCACCTGGACCAGACAAAACAAGCCAGTAAATCTGATATACAAATCTATCCTGTATATAAAGAGTCAGTCGTCAAATTAAAAGAAACCGGTGTTCATCAGCAGGCTTTCAGATGGCTGTAAAATTGCCATAAGCACATCAGGCAAAGAGTTATGGTGGAAGGAAGTTTATCAGAATTAGGTGATGTTAAATGTGGTGTCCCTCAGGAAGCTGCACTGGGAACCCTTTGAACTTCTTAATTTATATCAATGATTTTGATACAACATGCATGTAATAAGCTGGATGTTTATCAATGCCACTAAACTAGGAGGAATTATGGAAACTCAAGAATCAGTAGAATTACCACAGATGGACTTGCAGATGGGCGGCACGGTGGCGCAGTGGGTAGCGCTGCTGCCTCGCAGTTAGGAGACCCAGGTTCGCTTCCCAGGTCCTCCCTGCATGGAGTCTGCATGTTCTCCCTGTGTCTGCGTGGGTTTCCTCCTGGTACTCTGGTTCCTCCCACAGTCCAAAGACATGCAGGTTAGGTTGATTGGCTTGGTGTGTGCGTGTGCCCTGCGGTGGGCTGGCACCCTGTCTAGGGTTTGTTTCCTGCCTTGCGCCCTGTGTTGGCTGGGATTGGCTCCCGTGACCCTGTGGTTAGGATATAGCGGGTTGGATAATGGATGGATGGACCTGAGCAGATATGTAACAGGTGAAGTTTAATGTAAGGAAAAATAGTACAAATACTACTTATAAATATGGTGGAGGTGACTGGAATGGCTGAAACTACACTGTCTACTTCCTCTGAAATATAAGGGAAAGAATTTTAGAGTTTGGACTGCTGTGTCAGACTCGGCTTAGCTCCTTCAACCTCCTCACACACATACACTACTGGTTAAAATTTTAGATCACCCCAGTTTTTCTTCAGAGGTTTAAATTTAAAGTTTACGTTAGAAAAAATTCAAAGAAAGGGAAATTTCAGAATATTATAAATGGGCCTTCTTCAGGGAACAACTAATAGGCTACAAACTACAGATGCTCTGCGGCAATTAAAGTAAATTAAGCCATGCAAGTTGAGGCAAACAATTTGCACAAGTGTCCCAACTTCTGTTGGCTACTGGTCTTATCTGGTCTATAAAATCTTTAGATTTATTTTTTGTTAGAGTTGCTTATGTGGAATGAAGAGCTCAATTGCCACTTTCCAATAGAGCTATTGATTTAAAATATACATATAGATACATCTATAATAATAAAGGGCAAAGCCCTCACTGACTGACTGACTGACTGATCACTAATTCTCCAACTTCCCATGTAGGTAGAAGGCTGAAATTTGGCAGGCTTATTCCTTACAGCTTACTTACAAAAGTTAGGCAGGTTTCATTTCGAAATTCTACACGTAACGGTCATAACGGTAGACAACGTCTGCCATGTTGAACTTTCTTATTTATGGCCCCATCTTCACAAAATTTGTTAGGTGGCTTCCCTGCGCTAACCAAAACCGACATACGTACTTATTTCGGTGGTATGACGCCACTGTCAGCCGCCATATTGAATTTTCCAAACATCACTAATTCTCCAAGTTCCCGTGTAGGTAGAAGGCTGAAATTTGGCAGGCTTATTCCTTACAGCTTACTTACAAAAGTTAAGCAGGTTTCATTTCGAAATTCTATGCGTAACAGTCATAATGGTCAACAACGTCCGCCATATTGAACTTTCTTATTCATGGCCCCATCTTCACGAAATTTGGTAGGCGGCTTCCTTGTACTAACTGAAACCAATGTACATACTTATTTCGGTGGTATGACACCACTGTCAGCCGCCATATTGAACTTTCCAACGTCACTAATTCTCCAACTTCCCGTGTAGGTAGAAGGCTGAAATTTAGTCCTTATTTCGGTGGTATGATGCCACTGTCGGCCACCATATTGAACTTTTAATGGAAACCGATATTCGTACTTATTTCGTTGGTATGACACCACTGTCGGCCGCCATATTGAACTTTCCAACGTCACTAATTCTCCAACTTCCCGTGTAGGTAGAAGGCTGAAATTTGGCATGCTCATTCCTTACAGCTTACTTACAACAGTTAAGCAGGTTTCATTCTGAAATTTTACGTGTAACGGTCATAACGGTTAACAACGTCCGCCATGTTGAACTTTCTTATTTATGGCCCCATCTTCATGAAATTTGGTAGGTGGCTTCCCTGAGCTAACCGAAACCAATGTACGTACTTATTTCGGTGGTATGACGCCACTGTCGGCCAACATATTGAACTTTTCAACAGTCTTTGTTACTTATGGGCCCATCTTCAAGAAATTTGGTACATGGTTTCCCAACGCTAACTGAATCCTACTTATGTACATATATACGTCCATAGCCTGCACCTCGGTCACCGTGTGAGGTGGCATTGGGTCCCCCATCCCAACGCCTCTCACATTGTTGGCTGCCTGCCTATATAAGGCCGTCCCTCGCTCCGGTCTCTACATTCCCTTCCTTGCTTCGCCACGGGATTCACGTCTCCCTACTGGTAACTACAGCCTTTTTGTTTAATCCACGGCTTCTCCGCTGTTTTATTGTTTGTTTATTACAATTATAGTTATTGTGTAGGTATTTTAGACTTACTTTACATTGCTCAGGTACCCATTTCCTTTATCGTTCCAACCCCCATTACCATGTCTATCGAGATGATCACTATTGATCAAGGAACTGTCACTTACCGAGTGGTTTCCATGCCCGGAGATGGCACCTACCTTTTCCATTCTCTTTGTTACATATTGCATGGCCATATCAGGCTCACTCTTGATATCCGGAGGAACATTGTGTCTTATGTATTGAATGACTGGGACAGGTTCAAGGTGTGGACTGATGACGGTACAGGAGATAATTATACTACACAGGAGCACTATAAGAGTGAAATGCTTAAGCCCTTCACCTATGGTTCTGCATGTGAGTTGACGGCTGCCGCTGAATTGTTCAGTTGTCACTTTCAAGTGTACCGAAATGGCCAAATATTTTACACCTTTCGAAACCGCCAATGCCTCTTAAACATCTTAGATTGACAAGTAACGATTTCAGTAGTGGACACTTTGATGTTTATGAATGTTTAAACTCTCAAAAGCTGGATGTGATTTTATCGATGAAACCGGTTGTGTGCTTACAACGCTTGACAGATGCCGAATGTCTCCTCAACACAAGTCCTACAAATACTGTAGTAATTGAAACAAACCATGAAACTCAAACCGATTATGACAGCAGCAATCCAAGCTGTGAGATTTGAGACAAGATTACTGTTCACATGGCCAACTGTAAGTTACATGCTTAAGAGTAAGCTCAGCGCACAGCTTGGTCATGTTACAACCGGAGGGCCGACTGACAACATGGTATACAAAGAGATGACGGCACCTCCTTAACATGTGTTCAGCCGCACCCCCACCTTGACAACGCGAGCAGCGTTATACGTCCGGAGAAAGACATTCAACCACGCCCTGGCCCAGAAATAAAGGACAAGTATTGTGTTTACAATGTTACGTAAGACAAGGCAATGAGACATCATTTAAAACAAGTCCACGGACATCTAACCTAGCAGCTGTTGGATTGCTGCTGGCAGACACTCTTCATCTGCTCCCAGCTCTTAAAACAACAACAAGAGACAAGCAAAACATGCAGCTCGCCAGCAGCAAAAAGATGATCAGAATGCTTCTCCTTAGCGTGCGTTCAGCCAAACTAAACCTTGCCGACCATACCCCACTCCACCCCCTTCACAACGCGAGCGACAGAGATGCGAAGTGGCAAAAGGACAGCTGCTGTACAGGCTTTGAAATGATCGGGCAGCGAGATTAGCAGAACAGTTTGCTCGCCAGCAGCAGAATGACAGCAGATGATCCGACGGCATCTCCTTAGCATGCGTTCAGCCACACCCCCTTCACAACGAGAACAGCATTATACGTCCTGCGAGAAAGAGATGTAACCACACCTGGGGCCGGAAATAAAGTATTGTTTTTACAAAAGTTTTAAAATAAAAAGGAAAATAATGCATATGTAACAATTCCCATGAAACTAACAATCTTTTTAAATTGTATATCCGGTAAACCAAACCCAGGGGTGGGCGATCAAAGCGAGCAGGAGGCGGATCCACCTAGCTTATTTAAAGGAAATTCACAATACACATCCATTATAATGAAAGGAATACTGGCAGTGCTGTAGGAATGGCTTGCTTTATTCGGTGGGTGGTTAATGAACACAGACCCCCTACAAAAGTTACTTATACCACTGTAACCTGATCAACTTTCAAGTTTTCTTCACTACATTGTTGTTACTACCCAGGACTAATTTACTTGGCTTGCTTGATGATTGAGTACAAAGTAGAAAGGCTTGCAAAACGTTGAACTCTTCACCATTTGTAGTCATTCGTATCTTTTATTTTACAAGAAAAAAAAAAACAGCATTTACATTAGTCATTTCTTTCTATTCATGGACATAATAAATCAGTCAAATTTAGCTGCTTCTTTCTTCCATGCACACATATGGATTTAACTATTCAGTAAGTGGAAATGAATTAATGGGAATTTCATCTGATTTGCTTGATTTTTTTTTACCTTACATCCATTTCTCAAATGATTTTTTTTTTACAAACAAATCAGACAATTAGGAGGTGACAGTCCACCTGGAAATAATAAAGCTTAAGTCACACCTGAGGATACCCTGCTGCTGTGCTGTCCGTGGAGTCCTATGAAAGCTGCTCCTTAATATTTGAATGACGGTGTAATAAAATCTGTTTGCTGTGCTAGCTGTCTCCAGATTGGCTGTAATTACACCACAGAAGGAAGAAAGGTAGCTGAATCCCAATCTAGATCATTTATGTAAACTCAGCCTTCTTGTCAACGTTGCTCTCAGGTTGCATGCATGCAAACCACAAAAATCATCTCTATGAACAAAACAGAGACAGTGTCAAGTTGCAGGCTGATGATATACCTTCTACTCTTTCTGTCATTGGTGATCTGTTGTTAAAGACTTTTAAAGTCTGCATCTTCAAGTTTAAATGGCTCATATTTACCCTTTAAATAACAAAGCCTTTGCTCCTGGCAATAGGATAAACTGGGTAAAAGCTGAGCCATTATAAGAAATAAAAGGAAGATTATAAAGAGGGAAGAGAGGGAAAAGTACACTTGATTTTTTTTCCTCCAGTTTAAGCATACTGTATATTGAGCCTGATATATTGAACAAATATCTTTAATGTAACCTCTTTTGCAAAAAAGACTACAAAAAGTGCAAAAACTGAGTTAAGAACAATCACAAGCTTCTTTCTGCTTTTTCATCTTCTTTCACTGAAGTGTCCTTCCTAATGAAAAGCAAAGCAAGCGTATGTAGTGAGTAACCGAGTGTTTCCTGTGACACCTGCAAGTTCACACCCCCTTTGTCCTCACAAGTGCAAGAAAACCACAGGCCACCACGCTGGCGCCATCCCTGGCTGTGTCCAATCAATACGGCCCTATTTCCTGTCCATTTGCTGAGGTCACAGCAGAAAGTCTCATTAATTATTTCTACCAGAGCAGCTTCAAGTGTGCTTCTGGCATGACAAGTGAAAGCTGTTTGACCTTTTTTGTGATTGTGTTTGATGCCACACACACACACTCACACAAGCTGTAAGCTTTAAATTAAATGCAAACAAGAGAATAAACACAAAACACGGCAACAGTATTGTTCACATTTTTAGTATACTGTAAAAATGTATTGATAGCTGCATGCAGTCTGGTATATACAAATTTGTGTTTGTGTTACAAATTGGTAACAGCGGTGGCAATATTTTCTAATGCTGATCGGGCCTCCGAGGGAGGAAAGCACTTTATAGCCTCAAGTGCTTTGTTTCCATGGTAATGACACAGGTCAATGGCAGAATCCACACCTTTGCCACTCTTCACTATTCTCCACAACTGTTGGGGAAAAAAAATAACAAGCAGAATTATTTACTTTAGTAAACCACATCAGCAAACACCCAACCAGGCACATCATTACTTGTACAATATGTGCGAAGATTGTGAATCGAATTATGGTTTTCCTTAGGAAATAAAACACATTGTTTAAACTCTACATCAGGCAAAAATATATGTTTACCTGGTTGTTATAATAACAAAAGGCTTTAGTTTCCCCCACATTCATGTTAGATTACAGTTAAGGCATTACTTTTTTAACTAATATGATCCCAACCTAACATGATTTATTGTAAAAGAAGAAAAAAAGAAAAATTAGGAAGGCAGCTTAACATAAGTCAGTGGAGGCACCAGGACAATACAAAAGGGTACTGCCACTCAGCTCACAACTTTAATTTAAAATAGCTCTACAGATTTGTTTTATCATTTACCTTTCAGTGAAACACTTTTAGGTTTATTCTGCATACCAAACAATTATTTTTAACTTTCACAAATAGCTTTAAAAGCCTGAAGTATAAAAAGCACAGAAAATTCTGGGGATTCCTCTTGCAAATTAAAGCAGGTTTAACTCGGACAAGACTTCATCAGCACTAGAGAACCAGTACAAATCCAAAAAAGACAGGCACTCTCTGCTTGGAGATTTCCTTAGAAAGAAATCCTTTGGGATGTGGACATCCAACATCTGACTATATACAATACGTTCATTTGCTTTTAGGACAGTTCCCTCTGACAAAGGTCACACTGTGGCTTGATGACTTCAAAACCACAAGCAAAATGAACCTGCCTGTTGTTGTATTGCTGACTACTGTACTTAATTTTTATTTAGTAAATTCCTTTAAAATGACATGAAAGCAGGTCCTATGACATGCCTAAAATTGTCTAAGCAAGTAAATATAAATGTAAACATAACCAATAGAGACGTTAACTTTGTGCTAATGTATTGTTTTTAGCATGAGGTGCAGAAGACAGGTTTTTTAATTTACTTTGACTCTGTTTCATTTCAGTGTCAGGAGAACATTTTAAAATAAACCCATGATATACCTACTTGTAGCAAAATTTATTCAAGCCTGGATGAACCTTGTAAAGTGACGAGAGGTTCAGCTCATGCTGGTAAGAAATAATACTTTTATTCCAGTACTGTATAAAACGATTCATTGACTGCATACTTCAAGTAACAGCATTTAGAACAATTATGTTGTAGGTATTTTCTTAAAAATATTAAAACAAGAGGATCAGTATAGCAGTAAGTAAATTCAATAGTTTCCCAAAACAGAAGGCAAGCATTTATCTAGTATCAAATGTACAAAGTGCAAGAATGTGTCATCTTTAAAACCCACTTCTGGATAGGACTGTACACCTTGTCTTTGCAATCCTTATGAATTACTTTTCTAACCAAAATCCAAGAATATATATATATCAGCTGCAGGGACAGGGCGACTGGTTGCAATCGAGGGAAAGATGAATGCGGCCAAGTACAGGGATATCCTGGACAAAAACCTTCTCCAGAGTGCTAAGGACCTCAGACTGGGCCGAAGGTTTACCTTCCAACAAGACAATGACCCTAAGCACACAGCTAAAATAACTAAGGAGTGGCTTCACAACAACTGTGACTGTTCTTGAATGGCCCAGCCAAAGCCCTGACTTAAACCCAATTGAGCATCTCTGGAGAGACCTAAAAATGGCTGTCTACCAACGTTTAACATCCAACCTGACAGAACTGGAGAGCATCTGCAAGGAGGAATGGCAGAGAATCCCCAAATCCAGGTGTGAAAAAATTGTTGCATCTTTCCCAAGAAAACTCATGGCTGTATTAGCTCAAAAGGGTGCTTCTACTAAATACTGAGGAAAGGGTCTGAATTCTTAGGACCATGTGATATTTCAGTTTTTCTTTTTTAATAAATCTGCAGCAATTTCAAAAATTCTTTTTTGTCTGTCAATATGGGGTGCTGTGTGTACATTAATGAGGAAAAAAAGTAATTTAAATGATTTTTGCAAATGGCTGCAATATAACAAAGAGTGAAAAATTGAAGGGGTCTGAATACTTTCCATACCCACTGTGTATATATATATATATATATATATATATATATATATACACTCACCTAAAGGATTATTAGGAACACCTGTTCAATTTCTCATTAATGCAATTATCTAATCAACCAATCACATGGCAGTTGCTTCAATGCATTTAGGGGTGTGGTCCTGGTCAAGACAATCTCCTGAACTCCAAACTGAATGTCAGAATGGGAAAGAAAGGTGATTTAAGCAATTTTGAGTGTGGCATGGTTGTTGGTGCCAACCGGGCCGGTCTGAGTATTTCACAATCTGCTCAGTTACTGGGATTTTCATGCACAACCATTTCTAGGGTTTACAAAGAATGGTGTGAAAAGGGAAAAACATCCAGTATGCGGCAGTCCTGTGGGCGAAAATGCCTTGTTGATGCTAGAGGTCAGAGGAGAATGGGCCGACTGATTCAAGCTGATAGAAGAGCAACTTTGACTGAAATAACCACTCGTTACAACCGAGGTATGCAGCAAAGCATTTGTGAGGCCACAACATGCACAACCTTGAGGCGGATGGGCTACAACAGCAGAAGAACCCACCGAGTACCACTCATCTCCACTACAAATAGGAAAAAGAGGCTACAATTTGCACAAGCTCACCAAAATTGGACAGTTGAAGACTGGAAAAATGTTGCCTGGTCTGATGAGTCTCGATTTCTGTTGAGACATTCAAATGGTAGAGTCAGAATTTGGCGTAAACAGAATGAGAACATGGATCCATCATGCCTTGTTACCACTGTGCAGGCTGCTGGTGGTGGTGTAATGGTGTGGGGGATGTTTTCTTGGCACACTTTAGGCCCCTTAGTGCCAATTGGGCATCGTTTAAATGCCACGGGCTACCTGAGCATTGTTTCTGACCATCTCCATCCCTTCATGACCACCATGTACCCATCCTCTAATGGCTACTTCCAGCAGGATAATGCACCATGTCACAAAGCTCGAAACATTTCAAATTGGTTTCTTGAACATGACAATGAGTTCACTGTACTAAAATGGCCCCCACATTCACCAGATCTCAACCCAATAGAGCATCTTTGGGATGTGGTGGAACGGGAGCTTATTGCCCTGGATGTGCATCCCACAAATCTCCATCAACTGCAAGATGCTATCCTATCAATATGGGCCAACATTTCTAAAGAATGCTTTCAGCACCTTGTTGAATCAATGCCACGTAGAATTAAGGCAGTTCTGAAGGCGAAAGGGGGTCAAACACCATATTAGTATGGTGTTCCTAATAATCCTTTAGGTGTATATATATATATATATATATATATATATATATCCTCTTGTAATTACTTCCTTAAAAATGAAGGTTAAGTATATTTCACTGAATCAATTTATTGCATTTATTTTATTTCACCCAGCACAGGGTCAAGGGGTCTCGTCCGGAGTCTCTTCCAGCAGATTACATACTGAGTAACCGTTTCATTAGTTACACCTACTAATCTGATGGAATTTACCACTCAAAAAGTAATAACTTCACATTTTCATAAAAGACAACAGGAAACAGACCACTGATGAATGTATGCATGCAGAGCAGTAGAGGGGCTATAAGAAGACAACTTAGCAGCAGTGTACCAAAAAAGTGCTGAAAGAAGCATGTCATAAGGCACAGCTCTGTGAAAAACACAGTGATGACGTTTCAGTGGCCTTAAAACAATGAAAAATGGGACTGGAAGAATGTTATTATTTGGTTTGATGAATCCTGCTTCCAGAAGATTCATGCTGATAGACATGCATATCTCTCTAAACTCCACTCCAACTCCTGTCAGTTGTCAGTTGTACAGGCCAGTGGACATGGTGTAATGGCGTTAAACATATTTAATTTGGTCTGTTAGTAGGAGCTGATCAATATTTGAATGCTATATGCTATCTGAGTATTACTGCTGATCACATGCACTCTATGTGCAAATACCAGGATGCTAAATAAGTCCCAGACTAGAATTAATTTATTGTCCCCATGTCCTTCCCCATCGCCAGATCTCAATCTAAATTCAGTTAGGAATACTGAGATCCGCCTGGTTTTAGACATACATTCATATTTTTAAATACAATTACCTTGCACTCCATAAATTGGTGCATATACATGTTAAAGCTCTTCAAATATAAAGTTCAAATGTGACAAACCTGAACCATAAAAAGACCTTACTCACACCACCTAGAGTGATGATAAGTGCAAGATTAGAGGATGATTGCAGATCCACATAACATTTAATGAGGGGTGTACGCACCACAAGTGCTGGAGCCCTTTTAATATTGTTGATTATTTTTAGGAGGGTAACAAACATTTGAATTAAGCAGGCACTGACCCCTTTTGATAATTTTTCAGTAATGCTTTAGTTTAGGTACTGCAAATATGCATCTATTAGTCATATATTGCTAAGTAACAAGACCTTAAGAAAGGATTATTTTGGTCTTAGTAACAGTTACAAAGCATCACTAAAGTGGTCAATCATTTCTGCACAGAGTGGGATATTAAGAGACTTTGACACACTAACCAAATAACTTACGAATAGGAAGGATTTGCAGATCTTACACTGAACTATAATATGTCTTACTTAAGCCAACTCAGACTATTCCAAAGTTAAGTTATTTAAGCAGACCACTTTATAGAGAAGAATAACCACTTTTTGATGCTTTCTAATTATTATTAAAACCGTTGGAAGCCTTTGTTAATATCTTGTTACATAACAGTATAGTATATACAGTAGTAGTATATACTGTAGTATAGTATAACAGTAGAGTAAGAAATGCATTTTTGCAGTACCTACACTATATTACCTTTTTTCTGTCCACTACTTATAGTATGATTAGTAAATTTCAGGCCTATTGTGCTCTGATGTCTTCACTAAAACACACACATTCTCAAAGCTGCTCAATCCAATTCAAGGTCACAGGTGGCTGGAGTCTATGGCCTCAATGCTTGGGAACAAAGTGAGAAACAAACCTTGAACAAGATGCAAAATCCATCACAGGACACACATATGCATATTAACCTACTGCAAGTCTTTGTGAATGTGGGAGTAAATCCAGACTATCTTGTGACTATCCTCATTCAGATGAGGGAAGAACATGCACAGTCCAAGAAGACAAAGATTTGCTGCATGCTTTAAACACAAGAAGCTGAAACCATGATATTCACTGTTCAATTATACACTTCACTTGCTCTAGGCAACACAAATGGACACTGCAGTGTAAAATCATCATTATACTGGTCTTATTCAGCATTTTACTTCAATGCCAAATGTTTCATTGCATTTATTGCTACTTCATTTACTCTTTGCTGTTGGTGTGCCACCAAATGCGGCACGCCCCCTTTCTTAAACAGCTGGCTTTTAACCCGTAATGCTTCCCTCATTTGTTACATATGTACTGCACGGAAATCATGTGCTGAAATTGGCGGTCCACCAGACACTGTATTTTTACAGACAGAATAGACTATGGATGATGTGTTGCTTGTACCTGTCAGTCACTTGGCACATCAGTCATCTGCAGTATATGTTTATTGTGGATTTGCTCAAGTTAAATTCCTCCTAGGGCACCTTGTCTGTTGTTATAAATCATTTTGATCAATTGAGGTCTGCAGAATGATATGAAAAATCAGGAGGCCCTCTACTACTTTGAGACATCACACTTTTGCAAATCAATCTATTGTACAAAGACAAATCTAGGAATAGCATACTCTTTTCATGAGCCATTGATTTAATTCTTACCGTTAATTAAAAGTATCTCTAAAATTACCAAAATAAACTTGGTATACAACACAAACTGCCACATACAGGCAGCATTATAGTGTTTGAACAGCTACTGCATGATTGGCACATCTGGTTCAATTCTTTTAAAATATAATAATGGTATTCAATATGAACTCTGTCCAAAGTCCCTTCATGCAAAACTAATGTTTGCTGAATCTTTGAATCAATTCTGTTCTATGCAGCATGGAACGAAATAAATTTAAGCTATAATGGAAGTTTGTGTGTTTTAAGAGCAAATTTAAAAGTTTATATAGTACTACGGGGTTCCCCCCTGCTCAATTCGCTCGCCAGTCACTTCATGTCTCTGCCGCTCATGTTGTGAAGAGGGGGGCTGAATGCACCCCAAGGAGACACAGTCGCTGCTCCAAAACCCGCTCTTAAACAGTGATACAACGGGAAACAAAGTTTTTTTTACCTCCTCTTTGCTCAGCCAGCTGCTGGATTGTTGCTGCTGCCGTGCCGTGTGATCTGCATCTCGTGCTGCGCTTCAAACATTTAAAAGCCTGTACAGCAGCTGTCCTACACGCGAGACGTGAGTTCCTGATATTTTTTAGTTTATACTTTAAAAACAGAATAAGAATCTGAAAATCTAACAACGTCACTTTAAAGTTTGGTAAGTTGTGAAAAGAAGGACACCAAACATATATATATGTAGCTTTTAAAATAAGCCGATTTTGACAAAAAAACATGACATAAAAAACATCACTGTTGCACTTTTACTTTAGAATCACCAGTTGACCTAACCTGAAAATCTTTGGGAATGCAAGATAAAAACCTGACTACCTAGAGATAATCCCACACCAACACTGGGGGAGTGTGAAAACACTGCCCAGAGTGAGATCTGAGCACAGGACTCTTAAGCCGTGAGGCAACAAGCCTAACCATTGTACCACAGTGCTTTTGATAGATAGATAGATAGATAGATAGATAGATAGATAGATAGATAGATAGATAGATAGATAGATAGATAGATAGATAGATAGATAGATAGATAGATAGATAGATAGATAGATAGATAGATTGATAGATAGATAGATAGATAGATAGATAGATAGATAGATAGATAGATAGATAGATAGATAGATAGATAGATAGATAGATGGCACGGTGGCGCAGTGGTAGCGCTGCTGCCTCGCAGTTAGGAGACCTGGGTTCTCCGGTCCTCCTTGCGTGGGTTTGCATGTTCTCCCGTGTCTGCGTGGGTTTCCTCCGGCGCTCGGTTTCCTCCCACAATCCAAAGACATGCAGGTTAGGTGGATTGGTGATTCTAAATTGGCCCTAGTGTGTGCTTGGTGTGTGGGTGTGTTTGTGTGTGTCCTGCGGTGGGTTGGCACCCTGCCTGGGATTGGTTCCTGCCTTGTGCCCTGTGTTGGCTGGGATTGGCTCCAGCAGACCCCCGTGACCCTGTATTCGGATTCAGCGGGTTAGAAAATGGATGGATGGATGGATAGATAGATAGAAATAATTATGCATGCACAATGGAGTCAGATCATACACCAAAATGACTTAAAGGAAAGAAAACAAAAAAAAAAAAGAAAAACTTCTCACTTGGATGGCACAGTCACAACAAGCCAGTTGGTATAAAGGAGCCCCAGTAGTGTTTCTTGACACACTTCTGCAGAGCGATTTGCTGGCTTAAAGTCCTCAGTGTTGTTATGTCAGACACGGGATGTGTAGCATTGTTCATAATGGCACTCAGTTTTGTTTTAATTCTCTCTCTCTTTCTTCGCTATTACCTCCAGATTGAGTCCTATAACTGAGCTTGCCCTTTTAACTTGTTGATTCATATTGTTTGTTCATATTGTTCTGCTGCTAAGTGTTGAAAATAATCATAGAAATCTTTTAACATTTTTGTAATTTTTAATGTTTCCTGCATCATTAATCAGTTGGTACTTTCACAAGCTCAATGGTCATTTCAGATTTGCTGGTGATTTTCTAACTGACAATAAACACTCAACACAGAGGCTGTGGGGTAATACTATTCTGGGAACAACTGTTGATTTGAGGCTCAGCTGATTGAAGACTCTACTACAATCCTCATCTTCCCATGGAAAGGGACAGTTTACTTTGCTGCTCAGTGAGGCAGTTAAATATTTCAGCAGTCTCAATTGTCTCTTAGCCCTTCATTCTTCAGATGTTTCATTTAGGCCCGCAAAACCACTGTGCAGAGGTGGACAATCTTTCCACACATACCAGTAATTGCAGCTTGTGACTGCTTATCAACAAGTCATATAAAATACCTCTGCATTTAGTGCCTTTGTGTCTCCTCCAGAAATAGGTTCTCCACTTTGTGACCAGTAATCTGATTTCAGTGCCTCTATACCAGCATTTGAAACCATTCATTTATAGCTTTCCTGTCTTTCTCATTTTCTGAATCTCAACAACATATTCAGCTCTCACTCTGGCAACAGTGGCAGTGGCATTTCCTTTTAGAAGTCATTACGGAGTATCACATGCCTTCATTGAATTATAAATTAGGAATGAATGCCACCTGAAAGAGACTTTGAAGCAGACCCACTGCCAGTTTTTTGAGTTTGATTACAAAAAGTTAAAATATAACAGGCACTTCAGTTGGCACATGCCTCTGAAAAAGTATACATTTCTTTAAAACAAGTTTAATTCAAGTAATCCCTTTAAAGCCAATAGACATTTCTTTTATGCTATCTAGCTATACATGAACACAGCCATTAAGGATAAGTAGTCTTATTTAACACATTGCAGAAACAAAGATATACAGTACAGTATATTAAATTGTCCTAAAGGTATAAATGTCTTATGATAGTACACTGCACACACAACAGGTCATAAATGTCTTGCCTCTGTCCTAGAATATACCATCATTTTATTTTCTATGGCCAAGTTGCTGTTGCAGGAATCCACATGCCATATCGATATCTTTGGGTGCAAGGCAGGAGCAATGCACAGAACCCACACAGAGAATGACTGGGGCCACTACTTGACTATACCATTTAATTTAATAAACGCAGCAAGTATGACCTACATTTATATTTCTTCACAGGGATGGACTATAGCAATAATAATAATAGTAACAAAGAAATACTCACCTCTGAGTAGCCTGCATCATGATGGCTGGATTTAGCCTTAAAAGAAATGTAAAAAAATTTAATTAAAATTATTCAGACAAAACATGAAGACACTATTCAGCCAATGTGGAAGACTAAACATATGACACAATTTGTGTTTAATGTGCAACTTATTCTTTATCTATCCAACTAAATGTAGCTTGAGAAAATATCTTTTTATATCTTAATAATGTACAAATTTAATACACATTGTATCTAAAGCCAAATTGTACATACCTGCTTAAACAACAAACATAGAACACTTATAAAAAGAAAAACACTTTTATGAACGCACAAAATTTAAAATACAATAATCCTGCCGTATACAGAACTAACTATAGAAGTGTAAGGACCCTTTTATTTCAAAATGGGCATCTTACAGATTCTCCAGTCATCACTCCATCCTACAGATTCTCCAGTCATCACTCCATCTCCCTTTTAGGTAAATGGATAGGTACAACTTTATTTAGCTATTAAATAAACAAATAAATAAATATTATATTACAACAAACAAAAGAAAACTTCTGACTTGGCTACTGATAAAAAGAGCAATTACAGTCACAGTGGGGGCTTATACAGATGTATTGCTGTTGGTATAAAGGAGCCCAAGTAGCGTTTCTTGACACACTTCTGCTTACCAATTTGTTGGCTGAAAGTACTCAATGTATGAGGGAAAGGATGTGCAGCTTTGTTTTAATTCTCTCCTTCTCTATGATGTCCAGAGTGTATCTTATAACTGAGCTTAACCTTTTAATTAGCTTGTTGATTTGGTGGGCCTCCTGCCACATTAAAAAAGCTCAGTCTCCTAAGAAATAAAAAAAAAAAGAGTCTGCTCTGATCTTTCTTCTATAGTTCCTCTGTGTTATGAGAACAGTCCAACCTGTCATTGATGTGGACCCCCAAATACTTGTAGGCGTGGACCACCTCTACATGCACTCCTTGAATATTGATTGGACACAGAAGCTCTTTGGTGTGGCAGAAGTCAATAACCAGTTCCTTAGTTTGGCTGATGTTAAGATGCAGAAAATTCTCTTTGCACCAAGAAATAAACTTCTCCATCCGACTCCTAACCTCTGTCTCATCCCCATTATCAATACACCCCATAAGTGCAGAATCATTTGATAATTTCTGCAAATGACATACTGTAACCTGGTGTTATACTTGTAGTCAGAGGTGTACAGAATAAAGAGGAAAGGAGACAGGACTGTTCCTTTTGGTGCTCACATCCATAACAGAAACACAGTCATTGAGTCTCACAAACTGCAGACTCCCTGACAGATATCTAGGGCACCATAGGCTCGTCCACTTGCATGTCCCTGTGGTTACCCTTTAACAACAATGTCTGGATGGTACTGAAGGCACTGGAAAATTAAAGGGAGATAATCCTCACAGTGCTGCCAGATTTGCCCAGATGTGGATACGCCGTGTGGAGTAGATGATTGCATTTAATCAACTAGCAGTCTGTGGAATCATGCCCAGTGTTTCAATAATGAGTGCACTTTCTGGACAGCTCCAACTGTCAATGGCAGCGTTCGTAAGAATGTAAAAAACGTATTTACTCCTTCCTTGTAGGTTTCTGATGGGCTTGCATGATTCAGGAGTTCTTAATGCCATGAAGATGCAAGTTCCTCGTAGCTTTACCAAGAATAATCCTAAGTATCATTATCAGATTAAGAGTGGTCCAGAAAATGTGGACTACACTAATATTTTAAACTCATGCAAATATACAATTTTCCAAAACAATTACACTGTAGACCCACTTAATGAACCATTAAATACCTGGTGGTTGGTTGACCCATATAACCATATTAGTTCCCCCCAAATAAGCCATACATAGCTTCCATCTGGGCCTACCATCAAATGAAGCAACAGTGAAGTGACTTGTATGAATGTAAAAAGATCTGAACAGGCTAGACTGATTTTTTTAAGTTTTAAATAAGTCAGTGTTTTGAGTCTTCACTCAAAGAAGAGCACTATACAAAAATAAAGTGAAACTATATCATATATTGGCAAAGGAATATTGTCTTTCAAACATGATATTGGTTGAGAAATGTGTTGCCTCCATGCTAGTTTGAGATGCACTAAAACATTCCTTTGTGTTGCACTACATAGTATTTTGCCTTTTTAGAGACTGGGTTTAATGTGTAAATGTTTAAAACAGTTTTGCCTATTAATTTTATATTTAATTGGGAGTTATCAGTTCTAATAAATGAGTTAGAAAAACACCATGCTTAATAAGAACCCAAGAGGTGAAATGTCATTGGATTTTAATGTATTTATGGATTATCCATAAAAACACTTTGTTCCAAAGTTTAAAAATCCAGTTTCTAGTCATGTCATTTGATCCGATTTTTGCAGAGATCTAGATCAGATATTTGGAGCATCAGATGAACAAGTAGTGAGAGTGTTGTGGAAAGGCTTTTCTGGAAATTCTGTTGAACTCTCACTTACAGAACAGGTGAGATGTGGAATCTGAATCACACTTACTGCAGATATCAGAAGTGAAGGTGGCTGTATGGAGATGTTCATAATTGCCTGTCACAGAATGGGTGCCAAACCAGTGAGTGCACGTGTGCAAAGAGCTTGGTAAGTCTAAGGTGAATGACTTTCAGATAGCCGAGTTATTTACCGACTCCCAAAAATAGACACTTCGTTACTCTAGGCTGTTCGTAGAATTAGTGGGATAACAATGAAGTTTGACTGTGAGGGTTACTGACGCTTAGAAATGTACTTCCAAGACACCTCAGCCTGGTATAAGTGCCTATTTAGGATTTTTATCTTTTATAGATATGCTGTGTAAACATATTTTGACTATTACAGCATGTGTGGCTACTAGGAAAAATAAAATATTTATCTTGCTGATCTCTCCTTCTACTCTCATCATGGCTCTTTTTTGACTGTTTTAACCTAGTTCCCCAATTGAGCTAACACATTTAGCCAGAAATGCACATTTACACATCTCTTTGTTCTCTACTGCCTTCCTGCACATTGGAAAATTGTTTTAGAGTCTGGCATGATGGGCTCTACCTGACCAGCACACATGTGATGTAATGGTTGACTACATGTTCTCATTTCTGCTATTATGTGACTGACACAATTTGTCTAGAAACAGACGGTTTTCAGTGTGACTGACAAGCAACTCATGAAAGCAGGCACAGTCCCAAAAAATACAATCCTGCATAATGAAGAAGAAACACCATGGAATAAGGAGACAAGTGTTCATCTTATCTTCAACACATGAGCAGTTATGTGCATTTCCATGAAGTGTTGTTTTTCGACTAGGAAAGCAGTAATGATGGTATAGTCCCTAGTGACTGGAGGAAGGTGTTTGTTTCTGCGGCCAGTTTTATGTACTGCTACATTCTGGTATTTGTTGAGTGAGGTTTGTATTTTGCACCCTGGCCATTCAGCTGCATTTGTTGAAAGTGGGGACAGGTGTAACTTAATTCCTTTCCTATTTATGGACAGGATATCACTGAACAACAAAAACCAGACAGCGTGCAGTTTTGATGTTTGCTTACTTACAGACAGACAGACAGACAGACAGACAGACAGATAGATAGATAGATAGATAGATAGATAGATAGATAGATAGATAGATAGATAGATAGATAGATAGATAGATAGATAGATATAAAGGCTTTGGGTGGAGATTTCAATAAGAAAAACAGGGAAGTAACATCACTTCAGGAGAGGCCCACCAACTCAACAACCTAATTTAAAGGACAAGCTCAATAGTAGGATGCATTCTGGACCCCTGGGAGGTTGTAGCAAAGGAGAGAAATAAAATAAGTGCCATTATAAACAATGCTGTACATCCTCTCTCTGACACACTAATGCTAAGTACTTTCAGTCAACGAATCATTCAGCAGAAGTGTGTCAAGAAATGCTACTGGGGCTCCTTTATACAGGGTGAGGCAGAAAGTCGGATGTCTTTGAAATGGCTAGAACTCACCACTAGGTGGAGTGACAGATGTGCGGTGGGTGGCGTTAGGTTTGCGAAGTTTTAGCATTTTTTTATTTTCTTTTTAGTTGAAACCATGGAGCCGAGGACGATAGAACACCGCGTTTTTGTGTATGACTGTTTTGTCAAGAACAACCAATCTATTACCGCAGTTCAGCATGAGTTTCGTTGCCATTTTAATATCCACAGAAATAAAGCTGTTCACGCTCGTAACACTATTCTACGTTGGGTTAAAGCACTTTCTACTCTAATGAACAAAAGACCGCCAGGGGCTACACGAACGGCACATACCCCTGAAAATGTGGAAAGCGTACGACTAGCCCTGCTGCGCAGTCCAAGTCGATCTGCTTGGAAGCATTCTTCTGAACTTGGCCTCAGTTATAGTTCGGTAAGGCGTATGTTGCATTTAGACCTGCATTTCCATCCCTACAAACTGTCAAATGCTATTTCAATATGAACTCAAATCAATTCAATAAATTTCTTTGTAAAAAAAAAAAAATTAACAATTTTGTAAAAAAAACGTCCGTCCTTTTTGCCTCACCCTGTACGAACAGCAATAAGTCTGTTTAATGCCTCACTGGGATTGTGAGTGCCAAGGAAGAAGTTTTTTTTTCTTTTTAGTTGTCTTCCCTTTTGGTCATATTGGTGTGTGATCAGAGCATAGTATGTGTGTATATTTATTTATTTCTTTGTTTGTTTGTTTGTTTATCTACCTATTTATGTATTTATTTATTTAAAGACCTTCTGTATGAAGCCAAATTCCCTTTGGGGGCGTCTACAAAATTCCTCACTGTGACTGTGTCTGCCAAGTCAGAAGTTTTTCCTTTTAATTTTCTTCCTTTATAGTCGTTCTGGTGCCTTTTCAGACCAGTGTGTGTGTGTGTGTGTGTGTGTATTTATTTATTTACATATCTACCAATTTATGTATTTATTTATTGAAAGAGCTTCTGTAAAAAGCCAAATTTCCCCCTGGGGATAAATAAAGTTCTATCTATCTACCTATCTAATAGGGAATATCAGTCCAGGCACAGACACCAGCAGTTTATGAACACAGTTACATGGCGCTCCTTCTGTTGGGCCTCTTCGTCAAAACAAATGCTAATGGAATTGCTGGCAATGCAGAAGCAACAGGTGTAATAGGCTTGTCATAAACTATCATAAAAGATTATGGGCTTGAACAGAAGGCACCATTTATTATTGTCATTAGCTTTGAGCATTTTATTTTGAAATATCTGTATATAAATCACATTTTAGATGAACAGTTACAATAAAATATTATTATCACTAAAAGATAAAAAATACAAAACAAACAGATTTACAGATTAATTGCTATGCTTTGGTGTTTTCAGTAAAGTTTGTCTAGTCAGTGGCTCTGGGTACTGAAAAACAGGACCATAAGTTGTTTTGTATTATATACTCTATATATAAGGAGTATAAAAGTAACTTTGATTAGAAAGAATGTATGTACTGTATTTGTCATGTTTACATTAAAATAAGGTTTACATTTCAAAAGCCCATAAAACATTGCGTTTCAAGTGACTTCACATTGCTGAAGGCATATATTTACAGAGTTGATGTCCTCCTAGCTACTAAGACTGGCCATAAGGAAAAATAAGAGGATACCACATGGAATAAGTATGGGCAGTTATTAAGTATGAAAAAAATAAACTCTTCAAACAAATGAAACATTTCTACTGAAATATCTTGAGTGACAAAACCTGATTATAAATGAAACACATCTTTTTCATAGTACAACACACCCTGTTAACAGATACAGTCGGGACCTTAATAACAGTCTCTGAGAATGCACTTCAGGTTAACCACTCTCTTTTACCAGCTATTATTTATGATGTCATATTTAATTCCAACCATTGATCTACTGTAGTTTTTACTGCTGTGCTATTGTCACAAAGATTTATTATTATTAGTAGTATCTATATATATATAATTCACTAAGGCAAGACACCCATGGAAAGCGGCGTATGGTACTCCGCGGGTTGGCTAGTTATTATTATTATTTATTCAACTGACGACTTACAACATTTGAGATTTTGTTTTTCCAATTGGAGCACAGGCAGGTGAAGTGGCTATCACCAATGTACGGTGTACAGTCTCAGGGCAGCACAGTGGGGCAGTGTGTAGGACTTCACAGACACAGCATCCAGTGTTCTGTTCCTAGACCTGGTTGTTGTCTACATGAAATTTGCATGTTTTCCATGTGTATGACTGTTTCCCTCCAACATGTGTCATTCACATTAATTCGAAACTGGCCCTGTTTGTGTGTGTCTACATGAGTAGTTTTTCAATGGACTCCTGTCTTGTATCCAGTGCTGCCAGGACAGGCTCCAGCCATTTTGACAATTAATTTAATTAAGTCTGTCTGAGAATGTTATACAATCTTATGTTACTGTGCTATCAATGTCACTCTGCAGCTAGTAAAACATGAGAGGCTGTAAAAGTATAACTGTAAAAAGCTGAGCTCCTCTAGCATTAGTACATCTGCTGAATATGTACAAACATTTCTGAGTTTTCTATCTTCCATCAGAGCAGTAGACAGACCGACAATGAATGCATGTTTGCCTTGTGCTAAAGACATTGCAAGGTTGCTTTTCTAATAGTTGGCACACTCTTTCCTAAATTTAACCTCCAAATGTACAAAAACATCCTGTGTGTAGCCAATAATTCTAAGTGATTTCAAGATATGCACTTACCTTTATGCTCTGGTGATAGGCAACTGAATACTGCAAACGGGATTAAAGTTACAGTAAATAGATTATAATACCAGCAAAATGGCTGCAAGGTCATGTGCCTGTGTACTTTCTATACTTATAGTTGGTAATTAGGAGCAAGCCAGCAGAAGACAAGTTGGTGAAGTAACAAGCTTGGGAGTGGGCTTTGGAGCTTGAGATCTCATTGGACTATACCAGGTAGCAGGTTCTCTATTTTTATAATATTGGTTTCTTCAAAATAGCATTAGTATAATCATCACTGATAAACTGATCAGTTTCATATAATACAAAGTGCATCTTATCTGTTCTTTGTCATAAAACGATAAAAATAAAATTTGTTTGTAAATAATTACAATAATGACACAAACACCTGAGTCAGACTAGAACCACTGCTAGCCAACTCTTGGTACCTAAGTGTCTTTCCTCATAATAATCAGATCTACCTTCACTGGAACTTAGCTTCACACTTTGGAGAACAAAGACAACTGTAGAACTAAGACATGTAAGAAACTCCGGAGATGAAGGACAATTTATGGCAAATTATTATCCTACAATTGGAAATTTGCACTCGTATGATTAAATGATGAATATCAAACCAAATTAAAAGAAAAAACATGCAATAATTTACACAGCCAGAAGACAAATCCTAACATAAATGCAATATATTTTGGAAAGCTTTTCTGTCCTGGTTGGGCTACACTACCAATAAGCAGCCTAATTAAAAAGGTGTGATTAATCTGCTTTTTCTTCTGCAATGCATAATTCTAATGCTTGTCAGACAGCTAAAATGGAACTTGTATAACAAAGGAAGAACAGCAAATTTACGAATTCTTTCAACATTTTTACAAAAAACTGCAGTGAACTGTTCCACAGACATTTGATGAACCTTAGTGATTTTGCTTTTTCTGACACCATTCAGTTTACATAAGAAAATCATCATTTGCTGAACTTAACCGTAGTCTGGGTATTTCAGAAAATTCTGGTTGATCACTACACTGGATTTCGTGAATATTCACAGGATGTAACTCACACTAATCATTCTCCACTTATTTGAACAAAAGCAACTACTGCCTTTTTCCTTTGATGGCCTTTAGCCATCTCTTTTGTCAATGCATTTATTTACCATGATAAAGATATCACCAAACTGTTTTCTAATATCTGTTGCTCCTCTGTTATAATTATTTCTAAGAAGATGAATTAGGATTATAAAGTTCTTCTAGTGCATTATCATTTTCATGTTGTGAATAAGGCGCTATATAGGCACCCGACCCGGCACAGATTCACACTGAGGCACGTGGGCAAATAACAAGGCTTTTTATTTTTCTTCACCTGTGGGGCAAGTCTTCCCCGTGAACACCACAGGTATAACACAGTCCCAAATCACCTTAATATCCGCACAGCAATCCTTCCGTGGGCACCACCACTTCTCTCAGGTAACCTCGTCCTCTTCCTCCCGATTCTGGCTCTGAGTGGTGGTTGCTGGCACCTTTTATGGCCATCCCGGAAGTGCTCCTGGTGCTTGCTTACCTGTTCCCCATTGCAGTCCCGGGAGGGGCCGATAATTAGAGCAGCTGGGCTCAACGATCTCTGCCATGCACCCTGGTGGCCATCCCAGGTCTTCACAGGGTTGTGGAGAACTCCATCTCCCATGAAACTCTGCGGGAAACTGAGGCATCATCGTCAACCAGGAAGGCTGCCACCAAGCGTCCCGGGGGAGGTACTGAAGAGTCCATGGCTGCTCCCCCAGAACATAAGCAGAAGGGGCATGGGACCCGGCTGTCCATTACAATGTCAAAAACCATTTTAGTAGGAAATGAAACTGTGCAATACTTTGGAACGAACATAAATTCATGGGCACTTGTGTCAGTAGTTATTAAGAACTACAGAGTAGAGTTAAATATCATCTACTGACTGAAACACACAATAAAATTTTACAGCCAGGCATAAGTTTTGAACTATCTCCAAGTTCTTAATCTTGGACGTAACCTCCATGAAAAGATGTTTAATACAATTTGCTCAAAGTACTTCATTAGTACTGAAGAGAGAGAGAGAGAGAAAGGTTAGATGTAGATCATTACTTTAGTTAAGTCGATTGTTCTTGGACACTGAGGCCATCCTGATTGCTGCACTACTTATTAAAGGATGGGTTACATTCAAAAATGGGTGCACTACGTGGTCTATGCATGCTTGTATGATTGTGGAAATGATTGCATATGAGCTTTGTCTGGTTTTACATATTAAAAGTGTAATAATGGCATCAAAAGTTCTTTGAAAATCTGATGTAGCTATATTTTGCTTTGTTCTTTAGATGAAAATCTTTTAATTTTTGCCATTATTCAAACACAGGGTGATCAGATTTTCATAGAGAAACTTTTAAATCCTGGTGAAATAAGGGCTCAGCAAAAACTGCTTAACGAGAATCAGGCAAGAGCTTTGGTACACTTTAATATACAAGCAGATATATACAGTACTTGGAAACTGGTCAACTTGAAGACTAAGCAAAACCTGTAAGGTACTGAGTCCTAGTCAGCACACCCAGCAAGATCAAAGATTTCCCTTCTCTTTAGAAAACCGCACTGCTCCTCAAGCAGACCCACTCTGGGAGACAGGCAAGGTGACAGCATAAGCCCCATAATTAAGACCAACTGTAAACATGAGGATGTGTCTTGGTTATAAATAGGTCTTCATTGACTGCAAGGATTTATTTTGTGGTGCTTTTTTAAATACTCTTTTGTGTTCGTCTCTCTTTATTTGTGCACTGAGCCATACATAAAAAAAAAAAAAAATATGAAGAAAGTAGGCTTTCCCCTACTGTTACAGTAAGTATAGTAACTGCTGCTACCACCTACTGTAGATCCAGAGTCCTGGGTTCAGATTCTACCTGTATGGAACCCATTCCTGCCTGTGTCTGCATGGATTTTCTCCAATCCAAAACCCCCTGTATTTCAAAGACATGCATAACAGTGATAATGGTGGGATTGGCTCTGGCCCTCCATGACATTTGCATTGGAGTAATCAGACCTGAAGAATGAATGAATGAATGAATTAAACTGTTGTCAGGTCATTACAAATGTGCATATCTGAAAGTCAGATGTTTGCTTTCTCCACTAAGCATGATTCTTCACAGCTTCAGAGTCCTGAGTTCCAGTCTTGGCACCAGTTGAGTGATCTCTGCATATTCTCCCTGTGCCTGCAAGGATTTTCTCTTTATATTCTGGTTTAATCCCATATCCCCAAGACTTTTAGGTTAGGTTGGCTGACAATTCTAAATGTTCCTGGTTTGACTAAGGGTATATGAATGTGTGTACAATGAGATATACTGGCATTCCACCCAGTATATAAGTATATTGGTTTATATTTTGCACCCAGCTTTGCTTGGTTAGACTGCAGCAATAATTCAGTCTGGAAAATTAATTAACAAAAAGCTCTGTCCACATATGCAGACTTTTATTTATCAATTCTGAGTTAGTAATACCTATGCACTATAGTACCTAAACACTATTCCGTTTTATTGAGAAAACATTAATTAAAAAATCAGGGCTTCATAAACGAGTTCTAGAACATTAATTCCTTACAAAAATACTGGATTATATTGGCATCTTACCTTATTGATTTCACAAATCCACTGCTCTCGACCAACAAATTGCTGGTGCAAAATGACAGGGGCACTATTGAAATTGAAGGATGTTCGATCACATGTATTTTCCTTGACAAAAGCTTGCACATCTGAGTTTAGCTGTAAAATAAAGTCAGAAGACACAGGGGTGAAAAAATTTCCCTGCCTGCTGAAGAGCTACCCAGATAAACACAGGGGCTTATAGATATAATGATATACCTGCATTGCCTGTGATGTGGCTGTACTAGACAACAGCCTTATATATCAGAGATACTGTATATCAGAATGTCACATGGGTGCTTATTCACTTTTCTATTACTAGACTTGTTTTTCAGTCAGTGAGAGACTTTTGTGAACTGCCATTCAGTACTATTTCCATATTTTAAACCCAGCATAATGG
Source organism: Polypterus senegalus (assembly GCF_016835505.1). Lineage (NCBI taxonomy): Eukaryota > Metazoa > Chordata > Cladistia > Polypteriformes > Polypteridae > Polypterus > Polypterus senegalus. The sequence goes on from NC_053156.1 coordinate 123,859,940, forward strand.
ATCAATATACATAATGGGTGTCCATCATATACTGGCAACTGCTGAAGTAGAAACTGTGCTAACAGTCTGTCTATGCTAAAGAATCTGTACTAAACTGATTAAACTTCAACCTGATTAAAACTAAAGGTATGCCTATCAGTTCGTGTCACTTGACTGCACACTATGCTTGGTGCTCAACCTTTCTCTTGATAGACCTCCGAAACATACGCATGCATCGTAATAGCAGCAACAGTAGACAAAATGTTTGAGCAATAATGCAATAAAATTCTTTTTGAGTGGTGGCAATAAGCTTTGATGTAGTGAAAGACTATGAGTGAAGGTAAGTGTGACTTTATCAATGATTTTTGCCTTAATGCTTATGAAACAGATATAACGGTTCACAACTGGGCATCAACATTCAATGTCAATACCAGCATTTGTAAACAACTCTTCAAAGTAAAACCACCTCCCTGACCATAAAAGGTGCCACGGAGGAAGACAAGTAGTGAAGTGAAGCATACAGCTGATCCCCTTTTAAAACAAATGAATCTCACAAAAATGTTTGGCTTTTTTCCTTCCTAAAATGTATGGAAATGCCATTTTGAAATCACGTGCAAGCTCAAGACACAAATCAACACTTGTTAGCACTCTTGGCTTTAAAAATGAACACATTTAGTAAGTACAAATGTTTTTGTTTTCACATTGGACCCCGCTGTCTTTTACCTCCATAATAAAGCACAAGAGTAGACTAGTAATTTTATTTTAATTTATAAAAAAAATGCTTCAATATAGAATGCAAATTCATGTACCAAATTAATATATACCATGATTATAAAGCTATAACTTCAACTTAAACAATACCATTTCTTTAAGAATTGGTAAAACCCTGTGTTCTTCTTAGTATTTTTTTTATTAGATAATTTCTGTTCACAGGTCTTTAATTTTACAACAGCCATAATTACAAGCTTCATTTTCGTGTGTATGTTTTGTTTGAGAAAGACTTTTTTTTTGTTTATTCTTCTAAGTGTGTTACATTATCATTTTAGAAGTTCAGTGGGTAGTTAATGGGTTGGTAGGAAGCATTGCTTGGTTAGTAAGGCCCAGGAGGCATCACAAAGACTTGCTGGTAAAATCAATTATTATTATTCATTTGTCAAAGTTACAGATTTGAACTGTAAAGAAATGTTGAGTTAGCGCCTTTGGTTCTGATTTTCTGGTAATGACCTATACCTTTCCATATTTTGATTTGATTCCTAGTCTTTGTGTTTTGGCTCCGGTTGAATTATTGTGTTCTTGTTAATGACTCCTGGAAATTCTTGTTTGATTATGATAATGGTTTAAGTCCTCTGGTTTATCAGAGCAATCCACAGTTTGTTCTAGTTTCTGTCTTGAAAACAGCGCACACCTTCTGTTCTGTGGCTAATGATATCTAGCAGTTGCTATCTTTTATCTTTGCGGCAGGTTATTTGAAGAGGGCAGCTGGAAATTAAAATGCAAGTGGAGAGCATAAGTGCTGCAGTGTAGCCGAGATTCGAGCATTCATGTCTGGCATGACATAACATTTAATGGGTGGGGTTGGGTAGTACTTTTAACTGTTATTACTGTTACTGTTGTCATCTACTTATTGCATTTTTATTTTATGGGAAACCTATTTTTTCTATTGTTCATGATTATTATTTAAATAAGTCTCTGAAAAGCTTAGCTGATAGCTCATTTCCTAAAGATTTAAAATGTAGGGTGTAAGTACATGTGTTGTGGTGATAGAGACAAGAAAACTTGATATGAACAGTTTCAGAAGTTATTCACATAATCACACAATAATTATTAGTTAGTCTTAAATTATTTAACATTTACTGCTTTAACAATTCTACCACAAAATATTTAAAATAACTATAATTGAATATACTATTTAATGTAGACTATGATAATCAGCTCTGATGTGACAAGATCTTATGTGTTTTCACTGAATCATATATTCCAATCAGTTGTGCTGTAAACTTTGTGGACACCTTATTATACACATGTATTATAAATGTATCCCCTGCCAGATGCTAGTAGATATTAGTTATACAGAAAGTCAGCTAAATGTTATTCCTTCCGTTACTAGTGGTTCATTAGCACTTTTTTTTATTTTATTAATTTTATTGTAATCATTCCATACAAATCAATTAATTTTTACAAAAAGTAGGATTGAGATTCATTAGCACTTTTAACTCATCCATATGGTGGGTCATACTACAAAAGCTTAATTACACATAGTTCTTTACTTTTTTTATTCAATATTATTAAAATAACGTCTTGATAATTAATTTATAAAAATGATTTTGTGTGTTGTTATTTGAGATTGTAGGACAGACAAACACCACCCTTAATTGGAGTGCTTTGAAAATGAACTTGCCACATTATCTTTAAATGAGGCATCAGCTGGTAATTTTTCACTATAAAAAAATCCAGAGCTAATAGTTCTGATCATCATTTTGTCTTTGTAGGTGGCTATTAAACCGACATCATTCACTTCTGCTAAGAATATGTTTCTGGGAAATTTGCCGAAAAATATATTTATGGGTGAGATATCAGTCTTAGTGCAAACTCTTTTTTTGCATTTTAGAAGTGTTCTCACATGGACATCAACAGGCACAGTATTCTACTTGGCTAAGTGCTTTACCATTCTATAAAGGTTCTGCAAAGTATGCTACCCAGTAAAAGCAGCCTGTTTCTTTACAATGGAATTTTCTTTGTGAGAAATTCTGCATGCTATTTTCGATTTCAGAAGATGGAGTATCACATATACTCCATCAGGAAGGCATTGTTTAGTTCTTATTGCACTCCAGAAACACGCAGCTACAGAAATTAAAGTTGTCTTTATAAGAAAATGTAACATGACAAAGATTTCAAAATATAAGTGAGACACAAATTTTAGTTTTTAGGTAAGCCTAATAAGAATTTAGTGCTGATTTTCTTTGTGACTCAACTCACATAAAACAAGAAAAAAAAAAAAGTAAAAGGTTTTTATTTCAGAATGTCCAAGTCAAAACTTAATAAGTCAGCACATCTTCTGTAAAATACTTGATTATTTCTATTTACACCAAGCAGGGGAGCAATATAATATGCACCAAGCAACTCTGTGCCAACTAACTGTGAGGTCCACAGGTTCAACTAAAGCTTAGTTCAAAGCACTTCATCAGTCAGGTGGTGCCCTACATTATCTGCTTGAACGACTTGTGAAATTCATCATCAAGGAATGTATGCTGCATGTCATTACTCAATGTAGCAATGGACGATTTAGATAAACAGTGCCAGATGTACCTAAAAATGAGAAAAATGATAAATATAAAGGCCAAGAATAGAATCTAAATCAGTTGCCAGAAATGGCACTTTTGTACAAGACCTTCTTTCCTGATGCCAACTGATCACTTTGTTGCGAATGGCATTTAATAACTTTTTGTGTTACTTTGACGTACAAATGTTATAGTTTGTAAGCAATAAAAAGCAGTTCTTCTACAGGAGCACTTTTAAGGAACAGGTGTTTTGCACCAGACCAGATGACATTTTGAGAGCAACTCAAATAAATTAGGCTAAAATTAGGCTAATGTCCCTTTTATTTTCTGCTTTCTCAACTGGTATAAAAAATAAAGCAAACATCACCTATATTTTGGATAAGAAGTTATATTGGCCTGCATACTGTATATTGCCCTAAATTATCTAAGTAAAAAGAAGCTTTAACTGGATTTTGGATATTACAATTTCTGTTGTTTATGTTCTTTCTGCAGCAGTAATCGTAAACATCTATATGCCATCTTTTTCCAAAAGCATTACCTTATGTCCAAGAGAAAGATGTTTGCCATACTGAAATGCCAATGCTTGGGACCGCATTTCATGGTGTGCTAACTCCATTGCTGCTTGACAGCTTTTAGCGAGCAAAGCACCATGGGATAAAAAGGTGTGATCTTGCCAGGCTCCAATTAATACGTCATCAGTAATGTTGATCTCCTAAAATGAAACAAGACAAATACTTTGTAATGTTAGTCATGTTTTTTTACTGCTGTGTATCATGGTTATTTATCATGGTGTATGTTGGCTGAACATGCAAGGAAGAATGTCACTGTACTTTGTACACATTGCAGTCCTACTATACTGCTCAGAAAAATTAAAGGTGCACTTTTTAATCAGAGTATAGCATCAAGTCAATGAAACTCCTTAGGATATTGATCTTGTCAGTTAAGTACCAGAGGGGGTTGTTAATCAGTTTCAGCTACTTTGGTGTTAATGAAATTAACAACAGGTGCACTGGGGGGCAACAATGAGACGACCTCCCAAAACATGAATGGTTTAACAGGTGGAGACCACTGACATTTTTCCCTCCTCTTCTTTTCTGACAGTTTTTTCACTAGTTTTGCATTTGGCTACGGTTAGTGTCACTACTTACTGGTAGCATAAGGCCAACTTCTCCAGGAGGGAACATCAATATGTGCCATTGCCAGAAGGTTTGCTGTGTCTCCCACCACAGTCTCAAGGGCATGGAGGAGATTCCTGGAGACATTTACTCTAGGAGAGCTGGACAGGGCCATGGAAGGTCCTGACCTCCAGCAGGCCACTGGTGTGAATGTCTCTGACCAAACAATCAGAAACAGACTTCATGAGGGTGGCCTGAAGGTCCGATGTCCTCTAGTGGGCCCTGTGCTCACTGTGCGGCACCACTGAACCTGACTGGCATTTGCCACAGAATACCAAAATAGGCAGGTCCACCACTGGTGCCCTGTACTTTTCACGGATGAGAGCAGGTTCACCCTGAGCACATGTGGCGGACGTGAAAGGATCTGGAGAAGCCGTGGAGAATGTTATGCTGCCTGTAACATTGTTTACCCTGACCACCTGACCAGTTTGTTGGTGGGTCAGTGACGGTGAGGCATATCCATGGAGGGATGCACAGACCTCCACAGGCTAGACAACAGCACCTTGACTACCATTAGGTATCTGGATGAAAACCTTGGACCCACTGTCAGACCCTATGCTGCTGCAGTGGGTCCTGGGTTCCTCCTGGTGCATGACAATGCCTGGCCTTATGTGGCGAGAGTATGCAGGCAGTCCCTGGAGGATGAAGGGATTGATAACACTGACTGGCCCCCACGCTCGCCTGACCTTTAATCCAATAGAACACCTCTGGAATGTTATGTTTCGGTCCATCCAATGCCACCAGGTTGCACCTCAGACTGTCCAGGAGCTCAGTGATGCCCTGGTCCAGATCTGGGAGGAGATCCCCGAGGACACCATCTGTCGTCTCATTAGGAGCATGCCCCGACATTGTCAGGCATGCATACAAGCATGTCGTGGCCATACAAACTACTGAGTATGATTTGGCATTGCTGCAATGAAATTTCGGCAAAACAGATTAGCCTGCTGCTTCATTTTTTCACTTTGATTGTCGGGGTGTCTGTTATTTCAGCCATCTGTAGGTTGATCATTTTCATTTCCATCAAACGATGTGGCGTCCTTTCGTTCCTATTACATTATCCAGTCCATATCAGTATAGATATCCAGTGGGATTATTTTTCCCTACTGAGATCTGATGTGTTTTCAAATTGTTCCTTTAATTTTTTGAGCAGTTTATATTTACTTAATACACAACTAAAACATTCAAATCCAAACTCTTATAACAACTTATACAGTTCTGTAATATATCTAATATAAACTCTTGGCATATTTAAATTACTCTTTTATTTATCTTTTTAGTACTCAGAGTTAGCCTATTGGTCAAAAAAGCTTGGAAAGCCCAGTTTAAAAACGAGACTAAACCGAGCCAGATCCATTTCCATATGTTTGTGTTAAATATTAATATTAATTTGATGTGCTTTGGAATAAGGTAAGAAAATATATAGAGTAACTGATGATTTTTAAATACAATATACAATAATCATGACTTTGACTCCCACTGCTCTCAAAACCAACAAACCTCTTCTAAACAAAGCTACCAACTGATTTAATTTTCACAAAGATAAAGTTACGCATTTAGTTCTTCACATAGGTGCTAACTTTTATCAATTAAGAGCTTTAAGTAAATATTTTACCTTTTGGGCCTATGAACACTTAGCCTTAAATGTTCTTGTTTACATTCTAATCACCCTAAAGACTGTACAAAACTAACAATAGTTTTCCAGTATACAAGTTCAGGAAGGATTACTTTTCCCAGGAAAACAAAAATCACTAAAATGATAAAAAAAACATCAATGTTTACCCCTACCATTAGAGGGTGGGCCATCCAAAAATCTCAGTTAACCACCCAGTAACCCATAGGCATCAAGTCCATGGTTGAGGGGATCAACATATTGTGACATCTAACATTAAAGTAAACTTAATTAATTCTTTCAAAAGCTAAGAATTTTTAGTGGTGGTAGGGTTTGGGAGTTGGGTGTATAGCCACACAGCAATTGAGTTGTCCTCGGTGCTTGCACATTATGGTCCTGTTCTTAGTCTGAAGCTCCTTCTACTAAAACTGTATTTTCTGTGCTTGGAAAGTGACATGATCAAAGAGAAAAGTGGAGCCTGTTTACTTCACATGCCTGTAATGCATTTATGAAAACCATACGAAATGATTACTTAAATATGTTAAAAGCACTCATTACCATAGTCCTCTGCACCCTGCTTCTGCTCCGCTATATGCCTTACTGCTCATTGGGTGAAAGGGCCATGAAGTCAGTGCCCACCTACATTTTATATAAATTGTGGCAAGGTGAGTCTATTTGGGTTTCACAAAAGGAGATGATGCAATGATTTTTAAGTATTTACTTCTCATTATGTTTTTTGACATTTCCACTAAGAACAACTTAAACATTTGGCTACTAAACAAAACACAAAAAAAAAAAAACAGTAAAACCAGTAGATCAAGTATGTGAAGCTGCTCAATTAGTTAAGTTTGTAGAGCTGGGTGCTGGTCAAGTGGTGCAGCAAGGCTCCAGTGGTCATGATTCTTCCCCCCTGTACAGGTTCAGTAAAAATATAACAAAGGTAACATTAATACTTTGTTTTAGGAATTATATATCAAGCTAGCAGCTTCCAAATTACATGTGCTGGCTGAGGTAACTCAGTATGCCTTCCTGACATGGAAAGTGCTCTTTAAAATGATGACTTTAAAGCCTTTCTAAGTATAAAAGGAAAATATGAAATATGGCAGTTATTTCCAACTATGTTTAATGATAAAGGAAACCAGCATTTGTTTGCTACAATGAAGGCTTAATAGTTTTAACAAACTGTAAAACAACAGGAAATCCGAGATGTGATGTTCAAGAGTGTATTGGAACAGGATCAGGACCAAGACAAAACTTTTACAGTGCTGAAGAAGTGTTTGAAAACTTCTGTTAGTACAATTGTTAACCAAAAGGTAGAGCAGTATGGTAGAAACATCTGTTTGTTCTATAAATAAAAAATTATTGCAGTGTAGCGTGTCTGGAGTAACAAAATGGCGAAATTAATGTGAGGTAAAACAAAGGATTGTTCTTTTACAATTGAATGTCAGCATTTGGCTACAAATGGAACTTTTTCATATTGATAACTTAATTGCTGATATTTGATCTGACAGCTGTAGTGCATACATACACACACACAAATCGAAATCTTCCAAAACACAGGAAATTTTCCTGGAAACCACAATTGACTCATTGGAAAATACATAAATAAAATGAAACTTAAAAATAGAATTTGTTTTGCTTATATACACTGTTCAAAAACCTAACAGAACACTTAAATCAATTTAATTACAGTCACATGGATCTTGAAGAACAAAATATTAGGTGGAAAATCGTTACTGAGTAATACTGTGTAACTTGTTGAGAACAAAATGATGTAACAACAGACAATGGAAAACAAAATCGGAAACCTACTGAGGGCTAAGTTTAACATCACACCAAAGTCAAAACTGAAATCACAGGCTGATCCAACTTGTGTGAATTTCAGCATGGTAACACATAATGTGACTCCTGACAACAGCTGGGCATGATCCTGATGAGACAGCAGACAGTGTCCTGGTGGGACTCCTCCCAAACATGGACAAGGGCATCGCTGAGCTCCTGGGCAGTCTGTGGAGCTACTTGGTGGTGTTGGATCCACTGATACATAACATCCCAGAGGTTCTCAATTGGAATCAGATTTGGGGAACATCCAGGCCAGTCAATGGCATCAATGCCTTCATCATCCAGGAACTGCCTACACACTCTAGGCACATGAGGCTTGGCACTGTCTAGCACCAGGAGCAACCCAGGGCTCACTGAACCAGAGTAAGGTTTGACAGTTGCTCTGATGATTTCATCCTGGTAGCTAACAACATGCAGGGTACTGTATCCTAGCAGGTGGAGGTCTCCCCAGACCATCACTGACCCACTGTCTAACTGGTCATGCTGGATGATATTGCAGGCTACACAACGTTCAGCACAGCATCTCCAGACTCTTTCACATTTAACACCTGTTGCTCAGTGTGAACCTGCTCTCACCTGTGAACAAAATTGGGTGCCAATGGCGTTAGACTGCAATGATTAAGTGTTCTCTTCATTTTTTGAGCAGTATAATTTTTGTCTTTGAGATGAGTTGCTAAAGGTGGGACTGTGTAGACATGTGCTGTAGGCACCATAAACAGCAAAAAAGAAAAACAATTTAAAATAGTCAGTAGAAAATAAGGCAGAAATCAAGATTTTGACAAAAAACTATGCCTCCAAAAACAAACCTCTTGTTAAACAAAGTCACAAACCTGGGAAAAGGGTGTGTGAGACCTCCAAAAGACCCATAAAGCTGACCAGGACCTTCGCTGACCAGCCCAGAAGAGGTTCAACTAAACTCTGCCCGGCACACAATACTACCTGCAGGCTTCAGCCAGAGAAAGACCCAAAAATGGGGAGCCGACTTTAAAAGTTCAAAATAAAAGGAAGTGCATTTTACAGTATATGCACAATATATCAAACTGTCTCACCAGGGAGATAAAAACTGCTACAAGTCTGGCTTGTATGGAGACGTTTCACAAGAATCTTTATAGATAAATATTTATCACAAAAATAGAAAATAAAGCAAAAATGCTCAACAGAGCAAAAATGACTAAAGGATTTACCTAAAAAGGCAATGAACAACAAACAAGTCCCAATAAGATGAAACCCAAAACAGAAGCGAATATCCAGAAACCGGAAGGAAAATATGTTGTAACAAAAAATGCAACACTCAAACAAAACTCCAAATCCAAATAAACGTTCCACTGCTGTCTTTTTCCTCTGACTGAATATAAAACCTGAAAGTGGGCTGCAACAGCAGTGATGTCAGGATGGCCCCGCCTCATGGGGCACCACCCACAAAATGCATGGAATAGATGCAAATTTAAACTTACAGAACATTTACTAAATCATAGACAAACATAACAGAAGTTAAATAAAACATTACAAATAATAATTTACAAATAACAAAAATGGCAATTAACCAACAAACAGACACAAGCCAAGGTAAAAACCCTGGCCATAACACAACAAAAGCCAGGTTTAACACAGTTAGGCAGCTTATTGGCCTGAGCATGTCAGAGCACTCCCCTGAAGGTCCTGTCTCTCTACCACCCAGTAAATGGGAGATGGAGCCGCAGTCATAAGCTACCACACAGACCTGGATACACTCAGTTTTTCCAATACAAAACAGCTCTTCAAAACAGAAGCAAGTAAATTGAAAAATTAGACATTTTTATAGTCTTAGTTATTACAGAAGCAGAAACTCACTTAGCTTCTCATAAAAGCTGAAGTGAAGCACCAATGTGTCAAAAGTGTCCTCAGAATCTACAGTGAATCCACACAAATGGACCAAGGATCACACAAACCAGAAAAAGGATTAAAATACCCTTTAACATTTTATAGCTTCTTTGTATTTAACATTAAGACTATTTAGAAAGGCCTAATAAAACTCCAAGTTAATCTTCTAAAATATAACAATTTTATAGGACTGTATATTACAGGAGAGTAATTTCTAATGTTTTAACTCGCCTGTAAATCTCAGGCTCCAAATGTAGCTATTCTTCAGCATGAAAGAACTCTGATAATGTCACTCCACTGGCTATCATTATTTTTCTGTTTATGTCTGACAATGGTTCATTAAGTGATCTGAGCAATCTATATCACAACATAAATATGAACTTTGCTTAAAAGCGGCAACCAGCAGCAACTTTTCCAGTGAAGTTCTTAATTGCCCATTTGGTTTAATTTTGAACTGAATGTTCATGACTGTTTCTTATGAATCTTATAAGACACACAATTTTTCATTTAGTTAAAGGCAGGAGGATAATAGCACAGTTGTTAATATAGCTCTCATATGGATCCAGCAGTTTGTGTTCAAATGCCATGGCTAGTTGTTGTCTGTGTGGAGTATGCATGTTCTACTCTTGTTTGTGTGAGTTTCCCTTCTGAGTCCTCAAAGGTTTGCTTCTCAGGTTGTAGATTTGCCTCATCTAAGTGTGTCTGTGTGCACAAGAGGGTCCTGCTGGGGACTGGCCCCTCTGTCTGCAGCAAATTTTTTTTAGGATGTACGCAATGCTGACAAATCCCAGTGACCCTGAACTGGATTAAGCAGGTTACAAAATGTTTATTTTATTAATTATACTGTGTTTTTTCTTTTATTTTCAAAAGCCTGCTGCTATCATCTTTTTGTTCAGGTGTGTAAATACACAGCTGTACAATGCTTTAAACTTTGAGCTTTTACATAAGTAAGAACTATTTTGTTCCATTTAGATCTTTGCAGCTGGAAGGCATGGGGTAGAAGAGGATAATTATTAATTTAAGAATTAAATACACACCGAGAAGGTGGACTGTATTGTAGCGAGTGCCACATACACTATTGGCTTTTGGAGGAAATACTTCGTGGACAGGACAGTTTGTTTAATGGAATTTAACCAGGAAACGTATAAGGAGAGAGAGAGAGAGAGATCTGGAACAACAGGACACAAACCGGGGAAATTCGAACCTGAAGCCACCTACTGAAAGTTGAATTTTTGTCTCGTGAGATGCATCTCAGAAGATGATCTATTGTATTTGTATTTTCTCTGGAGTACCCAACCACTTTTCCTGGCAGGACAGAATGTTTGTATTATTTGCGGTGGCTTCCTGGTAATTTCTTCCTGTTTTCATCAATCTCTTATAGAATAGTAATAATGAGTGTAAAAGCAGACCAGGATTTTCATGAAAGATAATAATGCCAACTACATCACGCACCTTAATTTGTCAATTTCATGCTTTGTTTTGTAAATGTGGCTATTGTTTGGGGGATTTGTGTTTTTAACCTTTTTACACTGCTGTCACTGAATCCCAAATAGATTTTTATTATTATCTGTTATTTGTTTTAGCATTGCTGCAATAATGGGGTGGGTGTTTCAGAGTGAATGCCTGCATTGGTGAAATTATATAGAAAGTAACAGTGCTCTGTGTTTAACAGTAATCTTTGAAAGTTACTCTTTTTATGACTGTGGACTCAATTACTGCAGAATAATTTGGAAACTGCTACATGGAGTATTATATAATTCAACCATAACAGATCATAAGAATATTATGCATATTGGGAGTACTGTGGTAAGACAGGAGATAACATAAATGCCTTTATTGTCTGACACAGACAGGTAAACATCGTTGGTTTAAACCAAGAGTTCCCAAAGTGGTCGATATCGACCTTCTGGGGTCAATTTGAACTTTCTAGGGGTCGATAGTTTCAATAAAAAAATTTGGGGGTCGATGACAGCAAAAATAGACCCCCTTACTACTGCTATTTGTTTGTTACTTCACAATATTTATGATTCTAATAGGAACCTAATTAAGAAGTAAAATAATTAAAAAAAACACTTTTTTTGATAAAAACACATTACATACAAACTTGTGAACGAAAAGGTAAAATGTGTCATTTAATGAGTCACACGTAAGAATGCATGAAAATACATAACACATACATAACAGGTCTGTGCATTGTCTTATCGAACATATCAAAGCAAGTGCGGACATGAAAAACCGTTGCATGTCCGCACTTGCTCGCGGTGGGACAAAACGACGGATATTCGATATTAGCAGAATCTATCAGTCTTGTACAGTCATGCTTTCATAAAACACTATAAATTGGTTCGTTTGATGTGACATGTACTTATTTGTGATTTGAACTTTGAATAAAATTTTTTATTGAGGAGCAGTACTATGAAAAAGAAAATCAGAGGACATTTATTTATTTATTTATTCGATTTTGAACAAAAATCTTCTGTTTCAAGTAAGTACATACTTTACTTTTTTTTTTATCACAGGGGCTGTCGAAATTGTTAATAAAAATTTTTATTTCTTCAGATAATAATATGACTGAACCAAAAACGAAATGCAGAAAGTACAGCTTGGACTATTTGTACTTATTTTGAATTTACATATTTATTTCATAAATGTCAAAATATAAAAAAAAACTCTGCTCGCATTTTTTGCTTTAATTTTCGATAGTGCAGGTTTTGATATTAAATGTTCTACAAGATAATGCCATATTCTGTAGTCCTTTTATCTTTTTCAATCATTAATTACAAGTGATTAAAATGAAAAGTTTGATATCTAGTGAAATATTTAATATCGAGTACTGTACAAATGTATTAATTTGAGTAAGTAAAGTAAATGACTAGGGGGTCGACGGTTTTAAAAGTTTTTGGTAAAGGGGTCTGCGGCCAAAAAAAGTTTGGGAACTCTTGGTTTAAACCCACACACATTTATTTACAATATTTATATTACAAGTGCACACACAACCCAGTGCCGCAGCACCAATCACCCTCAGTCCAGGCCCTTCCAATGCCTCTCTCTCTCTTTCTTCAGGTCCGCCTCCACTCCTCTCCTCCGAGCTCCATCCTCTTCCACCCGACTCCAGTCATCGAATGGAGGGAAGTGCTGAGGGCCAGGGCTCCACATGCATCAGGGCGCCCACTGGCGGTGACCATGGGCCCCTATAGGGTTGAGCTTCTAAGCTGTGTTCCCGTGGTCCCCAATGCCACCAGGGTGGTCGCCCCCTCGTGGCCTGGAGGAGGCATAAGCCCTCCTCCAGTCCTCCCAGCTGGGTACCACACCCAGCCCCTCGCCACACTTGTAAGTTGAATTGTAATGAAATTCAGTTACTAGTGCATTCTTAAGCTGCATAACCTAGTTGAAGGTGTTTATAACTTTTTGATTACCACTTGTTGTTTTATAAAAAAAAAAAGTTTGGATGATAAAATGAAAGAATTCTGGCAGATATATACCAAATAATTAGAGAAAAATCAACAATATTGCAAAGAAAAGAGCTGTGAAGAACAAACAATTATCCCTGCAGTCATTAGCAAATCTTCACAATACAGCAGCACATTGTTTGTACAAAATGTCTACAGTAGAATTATACACATTGCACTGAAAGATGCAAGCTTTCATCAGCAACAAAAAAACAGAAAGACTATAATTTGTTAAAAAGCTTAGAGATGAGCCAATCAAGCTTCAGAATAAAGTACTACTGGATGATGAGCCAGAGAAAAACCTCTACCAGTGAGATCAAGCATGACTTCCTCTAAAACTTCATTGCTTCATAAGTGATGATCATGGCAGCAGAATAATGTAGATGTTGTACAGAAGTATTTCTGTCTGCTTATACACAAAAACCCCATTACCTGGTTATTCAATACAATGTCATAAAACACACTGCAATAAATTATATATTTCACTTGCTCAATGGAAGATGGAAGTCAACAACTAAAATGGCAAATGCAAATGGCAGCAGCAAAGGCTTAGTCAAGCATCTGGGACATCATGTTTAAACGGTGCATATGCACAAAAATGTTGCATATGCCCATTTCCACACACACTTTGAGATGTATAAAAACTAAATTTGGCTTAAAGCCACACACATTTTCATGGCAGCCTCACACTGTGCGTATGCAAGTTTCTGCTTGGTTTTGCAAACTGGCGGCACCAAGTGTCGTAGCAGTTCTACTGTTTCTTTGTGGTCTCCGTTTTTTCAGATTCTCATTAACAACACAGAATTCATCCAATACACTGAAATTAATTGCATATCATTTACAAATTTAATTCCCTTGATTGTAATCATTCAGGAACAATATAATGGTGTACAGAATGGCCAAACTATTCCAACTACCATGGCTGCTTTAGCGTTGTTAGGAGACATTGCAAATGGAATAATTAGAAGAGAGCACATATTTATAAATGATGATGAATAGCTTCTAAGGCGATTTCGATTTCCAAGAGCTCTCCTCATATAGCTGAGTGCTGGACTGGCACTGGCTTTACAAAGGCAGACTTTGAAGAATTGTGCTCTACCTGTTCCTTTGTAAGTTTTGTCCACTCTCGGGTTTTTAGACACAGGAACTTTTCAACACGAACTTGCTGATGATCGGGTATTTCGTAAACATCACTGAGTCGCGCCATGCCAGCTGTATAGGATGGTATTATCCGCTTGTCATCCAGATAGATAAGAATTCCTTACATGTGGTTGAACAGGCAAACATCAAAGCACAATTCACAGTAACATCCAGTACTTCAAATTCAATTGGAGCGGTTAACTGCACACACATTGCTATTGCAACGGTGCTGAACAAGTTATATCAGCCAGAGATAAATCAACCAAAAGAATGAACTGGCATTACATCATCTGTAGCAGGAGAGCCTATAAAAATGGCAATTCCACACAGTCACAGGTGTATTTTCCAACTAGTGCGGCAAAAGGCAAGCAGTCCTTTTGAGCCCAGCGAGTCACCTCAAAGAGCCATGTAAAGAGCAGACAATCTGTCCATTGTGGTGCTCAGTGCTGACGACATGCTATAAAGGCGCCTTTAGACAATTAATTTGCTTATGGAAAGTATTTCCAGTCAATGAATGTACTGCTGTGTCGCATTGTAGCATGCTGCATAATGTGGCACAAAATCGTGGCTTACCCGTTCCTGAAGAGATCCAGTATGATGAACCTGACCTATCAAATGATCAGCCAAATTGGACAGCATTACAACTTTGTTTGAATGTAATTAGCATAATGTAAAAATAGGTAATCAGAGGCAGCATTTATTTTTTAACCAATTCATTTAATTTGTAGTCAATATCACATAGTACAGCCCTTATATTTAGCTCATTGGCCACATTTCTTACAGCATCTACTAATCCATTTTATAACTCCAGACGTGTCCCTCGGCACACACAGCCAAATGGTTGCCCAGTGGTTTCCAAGGCAGAGGTGTGTGTGCAGCCAGCATCTGAAGATGTGCTGGGCACAGCAGCACCATCATCGTGTTCTTGGAAAGGGGGTCAGCTTTTGTAATATTTTCTGAAACACAATAAACAGATGCTGGGCTGCAACTTGCCTTTTCATGGCAACTGATATCTGACCACTTTTTTTTTTTTATTTTGGGCACTGTGCGACATTCAGAACTTGAACTTTAAAGTGTTTCCGGCACACTGTATAACTCCATAATTTGCTTTTGTTGTTTATACCACTGCTTAAGACAACAAATAGTATGTTTTTCCTTTCTTCCATTTTGCATTCACTAAAATTCTTCTTTTTTCATGTGCATTTGCTATTGTCTTTTAAGAAAGCACTGGATGGAAGGACGCTATATATACGGATTTGCATATTAAAATAAGCAAAATTCTGGGAGGAGTCAGGGTGGTGCCGTAGGCGCGTGCATGTGCATTAAATTTCACATTCATTGGTTTTTATAAAGGGGAAGTGCATGAAACTTAGTCTACGCACAGTTTTATGCATCTGGATTTTTTTTGTGCGTGTGCACATTTCCAGTTTTGTCTGTACGCCATGTTTTAGTGTGAAATCTACACACGCCGTTATACGTGAGGGCCCAGATATGTGTAGGATTTGGGTTTGTTAGAGTTACTACATAGAAGAAAAAGGCAACCAAGTGATGATTTTATTCTATTTTAATTTAATATTTCAGATATTTATGATCACTTTTAGTGAGGTAATGGAACACCAATGATGGTGTTATTCTACAATGTTAAATATCTATAGTATATGCAGATGTAGTGAGAAATAAAAGCTGCAGTATATTTACCTCTTCATTTCACCTGAAAAATGTGTTATGTACGAGTTGTGGCTTCTTTTTTAAAGACTTCAAGGTGTTAATAAAATGTCAGAAAGCAAATGCAATATTATGGTTATGGACAGTAAAGTATACAAAAACTTTCTAGTTTGTTGATTCTCTTACCTCACCCGCTCTGTTGTTTTCATAGTATATACCTTGAACCAAGTCCCCAATAGCACTGGATATGAGCTCCACAACCTAGTGAGAAAGACAACAAACATTACAGAATGCAATTCTGGAAAGTAAAGAGCATTATGGATTTAAAACTATCCATCCATCCATCCATCGTCTAACCCGCTGAATTCGAATAGGGTCACGGGGGTCTGCTGGAGCCAATCCCAGCCAACACAGGGCACAAGGCAGGAACCAATCCTGGGCAGGGTGCCAACCCACCGCAGGACACACACAAACACAACCACACACCAAGCACACACTAGGGCCAATTTAGAATCACCAATCCACCTAACCCGCATGTCTTTGGATTGTGGGAGGAAACCGGAGCGCCCAGAGGAAACCCACGCAGACACGGGGAGAACATGCAAACTCCACACAGGGAGGACCCGGGAAGCGAACCCGGGTCTCCTAACTGCGAGGCAGCAGCGCTACCACTGCGCCACCGTGCCGCCCCGATTTAAAACTAATTTATCCCATAATCTGAATAAGAAACACACTGTACAATGTTTAATTATAACAGAAACCCAACAAACAGCCACATTTGTACTTGTACTGGAATTGTACTGAAATTAAAAGATTAAAAATTTTCAGTACTGAAAAAAGACCAACATTTAAAGCCAATCATCTGGACTTTTGCAGCAATTAAATTGCTGAAAAAGTCATTTGTAGTAGTTGCACACCCCACAATGAAATTATTAAGACTGGCTGGCATTGTGCCTGATTCCATCACTAGATATGAATGTTAAGACAAAAATGTTCTTAGCAATTATTGACCCATCTTAAATTTATTAAATCATACTGAAAATGTCTCAACTGTTACCAAAAAAAACTTTTTTGGGAGATATGTCAGTCTTGCTTTTAAACTGGTCACAATAACATTTTTCAACTCTCTAGCTGCATTTGCTTTAGCTAAGCAGAAAAAAAACTTCCTTGTTCCAATCACGTATAAAATATGAATATTATGTTAAATTAATTTAAAATGGTGCCATCCAATGTATGCAAATGGTATCATCTCTTATTTTGAATAAGAACTTGTGACCAGTTGCTTATTGATCAATTTGCCATAGTTCCCGATTTGCTGATTCTTAGTTTGGGTTGTTAATGGTCAATCCAGTATTCCTAACTTTGTCCAACTCCAAGCTGAGCAGACCAGTGAAGCAACTGAGTTTTAGAACACATTCAACTTTTTTATGGAACAAATATGCAAGCCTTATTTCAATACTGGAAAAGGTGTAATATACCTGATTTTTCAGCCACATACAAAAATCATTTCCTACTCTTAAACATTTATGGAAGGTGCTGGGATGCTGAATAGATAAACAGTTAATACTCATGGCTCTCTGCCACTGCTGAAATCTCAATTTAGTTCAGTAGCTGTATTTTAGTCAACGTTTGTGTAAAGCTATACATCTAGATACTACATTGTATCACTTGAAAGCTAAGTTTTTGTTATTTCATAATCACTAACTAAAAAATATTTATATGCTAAACAGCCCCAGTCACTTTTTTCTCCTTGGGGTTCAGTACAAAATACAATTAAAAAATGTGCTTTTTCCAGCATATGCACTTAGCATTAATGTATTTTTTATAAGTAAATAATGAAAGAAAGATTTTAGTTTTTGATTTTTAATACATTTGCAAAACTTTTTGAAATGTTTTCACTTTGTCATTATGAGTTATTGAGTGTTGATTGATGGGAAAATATGATGGGCATTTGTATCCATTTAAAATTTAATCTACAACACAATAAATGTATATATAATAAAAAAAAAAGAATTTGATGATTGATGTTCTCACACCAGCATTTGTCATAAAAGGAACCCTTGCTGGTATATCACTTTTGGTTTAAGATATGAAAACCGTACATATTGAGAAGTGCTAGTTTTGAACATATTGTTGGCATTTCTGGAGTGAAATCAGCAGATTGTGTTCCTTGTTTAGATGCTACAGCAAGAGCAAATCTTTTACTCCATGTACTAAAAAAAAGTTCAGAATTCCATTAATGAGCAATATGCACTGTCTATTTCAGTACACACAATTTCAATATGTATTATGAGAAGTGGCAATGATTTTGTTTTTTATTGAATGCATAGAATATCCTGGTTGTAGCACTTGTGGCTTTACCTTTCACCTAAGCATACTGTCATAAAAACTTGCTGAAAACAATTTTTTTTATTGTTTTCAGCATTTAAAGGTTATTATTTATCCATCTCAGGCCAAAATTGGCAGTGTGTAAAGCAACAGATACAAATTGTGAATTTACTGTGCCAATACATACAAACATACACCCACAGATGATCCATCCTTACCCCGAAGTAGCTCAATTTACTGAATCAGTATTGATCAGAAAAGAAACTTCAGATCAACATGTGGTGAGCATCTAAAAGGTGAAGCAATTTTCTGCAATACCTCAAGTATTTTTCTAGGCAATGAGAAGTGATGGCAGAATTTTCTATCATAGCTTGAAATATTAATTGTGGCAACAAAAAAAAAATTGTTAACAAGCATTTAGAAATATAGTATCTTGAAAGCATACGGTTTTCAGGTTGCTTATTAAAGAGAAACTGAAAACCAATGATCTCGTTTGCCAGTTTTGCCACAGAGTATCACATTGGTGTTGTCACAAGAAAAGACAGAGTTTGAGGAAAGATGATGCTTTGATTCCGTTCTTGGCAGTGGCAGCATATACTTTCATATTGTACAAACACAAGAATCTATAAAGCACTTTCAACATCCAGATGATTTCTTTTATAACACATTTATGTTACAGTGCTTGCCTCTCGTGTGGAGCAAGCATTGCACACACTTTATATGTACCAAGCTTCAATTCATACATCACTATAAACTAAGTATTAATTTCATTTGGGCAGTTATTTTAAGAATCTCAAAGAAATGGAAAAGACAAGAGTTTTTAACAAAGAAACATATTTAATTTCACTACAGAATTTTCCACACTTGGTGGAATGAAATAGAAGCTAGGTAATTAGTTGATGAATAGTGTGAATATATGATACTATGTTACAGAATTAATGGGCTTACAGCATTTATTTGGAGAGATACACTGAAAGTCTGTACTACTTTCAAAGTATTTTGTCAGTTCTTAAAAACTATTTCATTCCCTTTAGAATGCAATGCCATCAAAAGTTAAAAACACTGAAGTCTAAAACTTTTTGAAAAAATGAACGTATTAGGCTATCCGTGTTTTCATATTTCACAGACTTAGACAAATACTGGTCATTGGAGATTACATGTAATTTTACCATGAATTTCAGTTTCAATATTTGTATGTGTAGGATGTTTTGTTCATTTCAAACAGTTACTTTTATGCTATTAAGTCACATTGCCATATACAGTAATCCCTCACTACATCGCGCTTCGACTTTCGCAGCTTCACTCTATTGTGGATTGTAAATGTAAGCATATCTAAATATATATCACGGATTTTTCGCTGGTACGCGGATTTCTGCGGACAATGGGTCTTTTAATTTATGGTACATGCTTCCTCAGTTTGTTTGCCCAGTTGATTTCATACAAGGGAAGCTATTGGCGGATGGCTTAGAAGCTACCCAATCAGAGCATGTATTACATAGTAACTAAAACTCCTCAATGATATACGATGTGCTTCCCGCGTAGTGCTTCATTGTTTGCTTTTCTCTTTCTCTGACATTCTCTGCCTGACGGAGGGGTGTGAGCAGAGGGGCTGTTTGCACAGAGGCTGTTTGCTTAGAAGATACGGACACTCCTCTAAAAAATGGCGCCTTATCGCGGTGCTTCAGCATACTTAAAAGCCCAAAAGCACGTATTGATTTTTTGATCGTTTGCTTTTCTCTCGTGCTCTCTCTCTGACATTCTCTGCTCCTGACACGCATTCTTTGAAGAGGAAGATATGTTTGCATTCTTTTAATTGTGAGAAAGAACTGTCATCTCTATCTTGTCATGGAGCACAGTTTAAACTTTTGACTAAAGGGTGTTATTTCATGTCTAGAGGGCTCTAATAAGGTTAACAGTGTGGGAGAGTTTATAAGGGCTTAAAATATGTAAAAATAACCATACAAGCATATGGTTTCTACTTCGTGGATTTTCATCTATCGCGGGGGGGTTCTGGAACACAACTCCCATGATCGAGGAGGGATTACTGTACTGTAAATGCAAAAAAGGTGATTCCACGCATGCCCTTGTCAGAGACAGACATGTACTTGTATTATGTGAAGTCAAGGGTGGGCACTGCTAGGCATCTGAAGCTGGTTCTTAAAGGGGTCCTTGCTCTACAGAGAAATTTGGTTTATATATAATATAAAAAAAAAAAGAATAAAAAAAGCTAACTTTTTGGTAGCTGTTAAGTTTTATTATTTCCCCCTCTTTTACTGCTATGAGTGGTATTAGCCACTTCTGCATTCATGTATTTATATATCATTTTATCATAAAGGGTATTTTATGAATATCCCCATTACCTGAATTGGATTAGGTTTTAATTATGGAGAGATAGATAATTTTTACACAACACCGCTGTTTAAAAAATTGAAGAACGCTATGCATATAATGTAGCTGCTGTTAACTTTGTGGCATTTGCAAGAAAATTAATACTGTTACTTGTATTTAACATGGAGTTTCAGCAAAATTGAAGTTTTGGCTGCAGCTTATATGCCAACTGGGCATTCACAATAATGTATACTGTTCTCTCTATTATATATAATAAAAAAGACAGCAACTGACATTTTCCAGGAGTTATTACATAAAAAATGTGTTCAAATAAAAAAATAAATAAAAATGAAAAGAGGTTTCGAGGCAAGGAAGTTGCACTGAATAATCATGGCACTGGAGGGTGGCAACATGTTACAGATTGATTAGCACACGCAGGTAAGAATTTCTCTTTACTTTGTTCACGTGACAATACTAACCCTATAAACCTCTCTGTTCTTCACACAATTTGTACGGGAAAACAAACAGCATGATGGATGGATGGATGGATGATTTATTAATTAAAGTTTAATATTAGCCTATCATGCCACGAAAAGGGAAATTTTGTACCTAAATTCTTTGTTTTTTTTCCTTTCTTTTTCAATATCCTTGCTATGAATGTTCCAACTGATCTTAATCATTTTAGCCTCTGGTGAAACTGATTTGCAAGCTTCTTGTTTTACGATGCTGCAGATTAGTAAAGCATACTATTGTAAGTTGAAGTGTAACACTGCGTGCTACTAATGTTGTAAAGGGTGGGCTAGACTTTATGCTAGGCCTAAGGAGTCCAGGCCTGCTTTATGCATTTTTAGCATTTTCACAAGGACTGCAGATTTTTCACTGCAGACAACCTTTTAATTGGAATGTGATTACTTAGCTTTATTGACTGTTTTAATACATCTTAGTTTGCTACTTCTGCCTACTCTCCATAAGGCTTTAGGATTGTCTCTTGTGCTTTTTTGAGACACGAAAGCAGCAAGGGTGATATATTTGAGGAAACTCTGCTTCCATGCACTAAAAATAAAACGTGGGATGCAAATTCACCATTTAGCAGGACAATGGCACAAAACACAATACTGAAATGCTTAGCAGAAACTACTGGGCATGACTTCTCTCCAGCATGGTTCAATACGTTTGCAAGCCTCTGCATACACACTACCTCTGATCTAAAATACTTCAGAGAACAAATCATCTCCTATACTATCCATCTGGATATGATGTCTCCTTACATAGAGGACTTGCTAAGTGGCTTTGTATAGCAAACAGGAAACTCCAGCAAGCAAAGAAATTTTCAACAAACATTAATTGTTAAAGCTAATAATTTTTAACATTTTATTTAAACAAAGTACATCTTATAATATGGAAGCTGTAAGTAACATCTTGAAGATTATCTTAATATTGGCATAAAAATGCCTCCGTCTAACATATAAAAAACAAAGTAATGAAACAAAAAAAACAGCAAGAGAGCGCATTTTGTAAATTATGGTTTTCCCTACTCAAAAGAAAAAAAAATGCTGCAAAATATTTGGACTGACTGCTAAACAAATATAATCACAGTCTGAGTTCCTCATCACTGGCTGTCAAACGGAAACCCTGCTGCTCAGTCTGGGGTTCTGCACAGACAAGGTGAGCTCTCAGTCACTTGTGATTCCACTACAACATACTTGTTTAAAAGACAATTTGACATCATTTACCTTTTCATTCTTTAAAGAGCTTCATGTGTCAGAAATGACAGTTTTTTTTTTCTTTTTCGTAATTTGAAAATGCCAAACTGAATGTCACCAAGTCCAGCACTTGAAAAGTATATTCAGATGACAATTGCAAAGTTATTGCTTGCCAGTTAGCTCTGATCGACCCACAGAGTCCCCTTATAAAATGTAACCTGAGGAGATACAATTGCTACTTAGGCAAATGAAGTTGAGAACCAAAATTAACGTGCTGAGAAGACTCCCAGGCTGCTCAGAAGTTCATTACTATATGTATAATGATTATCAATGAGGCTAGTAATAAAATGTACTTTAGGATTTTTGTTTGTGTGCATCAGTAAAAAAAAAAAAAAAAAAGCAAGATAATTTTACTATGAATTTTGAGCCAAGATAGATTAAAATGTAAATGTGTTTTGAGATAGTGTCTATTTCTGTTAGAATGTTGCATACGAAAAGAGATTTATTTATTCTTCAGCAATGATCACTGATGAAACTGTTTCGATTTGATTTTATTCAGGCACTGTAATTAAAAACATTAGGCTAAAAGCAATGTTTTGAAATAAATAGATACAACTCATTATCCTAAATAGTCTGGCTCAGTACTCAGGCATACAGAAGACATCTAATTAGCCAAGCTTTGATATTTTCAATGGTTTGGAATTACTTTGAATACTAGAAAAAGGAAAGTATCTTCTGCTTAAAAACAAAAAAAAAACGAATAAGAAAAGAAGGAAGTGGTAAATGAGAAGAATACATTTGGGCAAAGAGCGGCTTTTTTCATTAAATCCATACGGTTTTTATTTGAAAGCCTGGTATAAACATAGTCTCTTCTGAGTCTCCTTGCCCTTTGGGTAACTAGATCCTTGAGGAAATATTGAAGCAATCTGAGCCCTTGCAGAAACCAAGAGGACAATGCTCCTACAGTGTTACCAGATGTGCTGTCTTAGTTAACTTGGGAATAGAGAAAATGAGGGGCTTTTTTTGGAAAGTATCAGATAAGCCCCATTCCCAAATCCAGCCGGATTAAGTATCGCCAACAGGTCTATGAAGGATTGTAACCTGAACTGCAAATGCAGATTGTATTACAGTTTATACAAGCAACATCCCCAGATTCTTCTGATGACTGTGGCACATAATACAGATCAATCATTCACTAAAAATGTTATGGTTTGTTATGCTAGAGAACAGCGGAAGTAGAAACATAAAAAAAATGTTTGAAGACAACACATCCTGTACCAAATTTCGAAATGGACAAGTAAAACTTTTAAACACAAACGTCCTAGCCCAGAGTTTCAGCCTTGTTACAATGAAGGTAACATGTGAAATAAGCAGAATAACTAAGATATCAATTTAACCCATAAAAAACCCACCAAATTTAATACACCTGCTCCCTATAAACACCTTAGTCCTTGTAACACTAACGAGTCACATGACACCGGGGAGGGAAAATGGTTAATTGGGCACAATTTGGACATTTTTCATTGGGGTGTACTCACTTTTGCTGCTAGCGGTTTAGACTTAATGGCTGTGTGTTGAGTTATTTTGAGGGAACAGCAAATTTACACTGTTATACAAGCTGTACACAGACTATTTTACATTGTGTCAAAGTGTCATATTTTCAGTGTTGTCCCATGAAAAGATATAATAAAATATTTACAAAAATGTGAGGGGTGTACTCACTTTTGTGAGATACTGTATAAACACTCAAACAGTACCACAAGTTGTTCAGAAGTGTATATTAGCAGCACTTGGGATGGGTGACTGGCAGGCTACTAAAAAAGACCTTTGCTTTACAGTACACCCAACAGAATAAAAATCTTATTTTACTCTCCATTTTGAACAATGCCAGGCATTACTGTGGTATGCCCACACCTGCAATAACTTAAAAGCATATTTATATGTAGATTTAAACTCATCAAACTCAAATACTGTATTCATAATATAAAAATTTTAAAAGGCATACAACATGAAAGGTGCTGATGAAGCGCTCAAAGACAGTGTAGCTATGATGGGTGACTGATAGCAAAATGTCACACAAGTACGGTACGCTGAGCTCTGCATTCAATAAACCCCTGAAACATTCGTGTTACTGTACAGCTCTGTTCTTGTGACAGTTACTGTTACAACTGTTAACCCTGGTGACCAAGAGAGCATGGAAAGGTGGATCTGGTCACTGTTTTGCTGACTTGGAGTAACATGGATGGATGCAGTATGTACCACTAGGTGACACCCACCAGCCATGCCTTGCAGCTCCCAAAATATACAATTCTGTATTGTGTTAGGCCTTATTAGTCAATCAGACATTAACAGGGTAGATTCTGCTTGACTTAGAAACTACTATGACACAGATGAGGCTGTAAACAGCAAATTTAAGAACTTTCCTAAAATTATTTTTTGGGAGAGTACAGACCTTTTTGAGACTCTTTTTTTTCGTATATATATATATTATTTTCAGTTATGGTTTTACATTCTTGATAAATAATTGGCATTTGTTGAATAATCTGTGATGTATAAAATATATAAGCAGAAGACATGGTTTCTACATGTTCATTACCAGTACAGAGTTAACTGCGAATTTAAGGAAAAATATAACATTAACAAAGCTATTATTTCTATTTTGAGGAAAATGCCACACACATTATGTATATGTAATAACCACAGAGAATTCAATAAAACATACTTGCGTGCCAATGACACATGTACAGTTTAAATTAGAACATTCAACATACTGAAGTTCTCTGAGATAAATGAGTTGCAAAGATGACTCGAAGACAAAGGGGAGTAACTCCGAACAGGGGCTGATCCATCTTCTTCTAGTTAACCTGACTACACGTTTAAGTAGTTCATTAAAATTCCTCAGGCAGGCATTATGGAGACTGCCCCTTACACCTGCAGACAGAACACTTAGATTTAACTGAGAAAGGCTGCAAAAGACTACATTTTAATTTTAAGTTCAGAAAATTGGTACTTTTTCCTGAATTCACACTTGCTGATTATATGTTGAAGCAGACACCTTGGACCATTTCAGAAATCGTATCTTTATGCACAGGTGAACTGATCTGTCACACGAACAGCATGCAAGACAGACAAACAGACATGTCCCTTCAGCAAAGTACAGATCCAGAATATGAACATACCAGATCTTAAATTTTAAAATGGGGCTTTACTGAAATCATCAATAGCTGACAAATAAGCTGTAGTATTTGTAATTGTCTGCTAAAAAAAGAAGTATGTCATATGAAATACTAGATTATCTTTTTAATATTAAAACACTGGGATCACATTAATAACACTAAGATATCAAATTCTTAAACACATCTCTGCAACAGAGAAAACAAGTAAACTATTTTCTTTTCAATGTCTCCATTATGCCATGTTTACGGTTTATAGATTTAATGAAAAATGGAAAAAAAAGGAACAAAGAAATTTGAAAATGGTTTATATAATTGAATGGGCTGATATAAGGTACGATACAAGATTATACAATCAGCAGAAATTCACTGGAGTAACAAGTGGTATATAGTGAGATATGTTTGCCCCAAAATCAATCAGACACATCTAACAGGCCATTGATTTTTGCAGGCCATCTTAAACATGTTACATTATCTTTACTGCCAGTAATGCAAAAGCAGAGAACAGAGAATACTTCAAGAACGAGCTTAACAAAATGCACTTCTAAACTGATGAGGATGTGCACAATAAAGTGCAAATATTTACAGTAAAGAAAGAAAGAAAGAAAGAAAGAAAGAAATTTCTCAGAGGAGTATCATGTTAGCATGGTTTCACCACACATACAGCAGCACAAAAATATTCATATTAATATAATAGTATTTATGCATATTTTTAAGATCACCAGTAAAAACCTAACACTTTAGATGTTCTTTTCAATTTATTTAAGAAAAGAATACAATACTCAGTCCACCACATGAAAAAGTAATTTGCAGAACTGCTTCACCTTGCCAGTTGTGCATGTAATGCTTGATTCAGGTATTGCCACAACATTTTAGTAAGACTATAGATCTGAATTTTGTCTTGGCAATTCAAAGCTCTACATTTCTATTTTTACAACAATGTAGATGCAGGCTTATTTGGGTGTTTGTTTACTTGCTTTACTCCCCTGTGCTTCTGCGCTCAGATAGATGACCAGACATTTCATTAAAGAATCCTCTGATAACAGCTCAGATTTCATCAGTCCTTCAATGGTGGCAAATTACCTGCCAGGTCATGATGCACCAACACTACCCATACCATAGCACTATAACAACCATGCTTAACTGTTTTGGCTCTGATGGCCATTAACACTAGAATTACCAGAGTATACGAAAAAACTCGTAAATCCGTCCCACCTTAAATCGCTTCTTAAAACCGTTCTCACCTCTCCGCCAGTATCTTTTGTTAATCTAAATGTGCTGATTAAAGAAAAGCTGCAAGTAGCCGGCTATTCCATCCCCCCACCGACTTAGAACGTGCACAAACTTCTCCCAGCTCATGCCTTGATTGATTTTCTGGGAGCGAAGTGGAGTTTTAGAGTGGAAATAAGAGATCGTTGTTTGGAACACACGCAATTCATGTCTGTTCCGTGTCTACAGTAATCTGTGTAAACACATTGTTAAAACAGAAACGCTTTTTATAATCTACTAGTAGATGACAAATGTAGGCATAAACTATATAATGTATGAAGCCTGAAGTCCAAATATCAAAGAAATATTTTCACAGAAGGTACAAATCTAACACAACAATTGCACTTTTATTCAAAAATATAACTGCAGAAGCAAAAAGCCGCCTTAACAAGCGACATTGACAGCCATTTATTATGACTGTCTCCGTGGCACAATAGAATCAGCAGCCGACTGGGAAACAGAAGGTCCTGAGTTTGATCCTGCACCACTCCTTTTTGAGAAGTAAACTGTTCTTAGTCTTACTATTTTAGAATAAAAACATACATTTGATTTCAGTCTGTAACAGCCGGTGTCATTTATGATACTTGTAAAGGTTAGCTTTGTTTTGTTTTTTTTTTTTAGTCAGTTTTATTATCTCAGTCGCGTTCATGAGCTCAAACACACCCCACCCCCGCATCTGACACTGCAGTCAATAAATAAAGGTAAATCGTGTCATAAAATGATTTCTTCAAAACGTCGAATGTTATTTATTTGGCACGGACATGTCTTCGTGCACTTTTTGTGGCATTACACATGTATTTTTTGAGCATGTCCGTGCCACATAAATAACATTCGACGTTTTGAAGAAATCATTTTATGACACGATTTACCTTTATTTATTTACTTACTTCCTAAAGCCTAAAGTCACAAGTAGTGTGCAGAGGGCATGCTCAAAACTGTGTGTAATGCCACGAAAAGTGCCTGCTGACCCTTTAGTATGCAAGCAATGGTATGTGCATTCTTGCTCCGATGTAGAAGGGAGCTGAGTTTACCTCTGTTACAGTGCGTCTATGTGAAAACTGCAGTGTCAGATGCGGAGGTAGGGTGTGTTTGAGCTCGTGCACGCAGCTGAGATAATAAAACTGACTAAAAAAAAAAACAAAACCAAAGCTAACCTTTACAAGTATCATAAATGACACCGGCTGTTACAGACTGAAATCAAATGTATGTTTTTATTCTAAAATAGTAAGACTAAGAGCAATTTACTTCTCAAAAAGGAGTGGGGCAGGATCGAGCTCAGGACCTTCTGATTCCCAGTCAGCTGCTGATTCTATTGCGCCACGGAGACAGTCATAATAAATGGCTGTCAATGTCGCATGTTAAGGTGGCTTTTTGCTTCTGCAGTGATATTTTTGAAGAAAAGTGCAATTGTTGTGTTAGATTTGTACCTTCTGTGAAAATATTTCTTTGATATTTGGACTTCAGGCTTCATACATTATATAGTTTATGCCTACATTTTGTCATCTACTGTAATCCCTCGCTATATCGCGCTTCGACTTTCGCGGCTTCACTCTATCGCGGATTTTAAATGTAAGCACATCTAAATATATATCATGGATTTCTGCGGATAATGGGTCTTTTAATTTATGCTACATGCTTCCTCAGTTTGTTTGCCCTGTTGATTTCATACAAGGGACGCTATTGGCGGATGGCTTAGAAGCTACCCAATCAGAGCATGTATTACATATTAACTAAAACTCCTCAATGCTATAAGATATGCATCCCGCACGGAGCTTGATTGTTTGCTTGTCTCTGCCTCTCTCTCACCCTCTCTGACATCCTCTGCGCCTGACGGAGGGGCTGTGAGCAGAGGTGCTGTTTGCACAGAAGCTGTTTGCCTAGAGGATATGGATGCACCTCTAAGAAATGCTGCTTTATCGCGGTGCTTCCAAAAGCACACTTATTGATTTTTTGATGGTTTGCTTTAATCTCTCTCTCTCTCTCTCTGATGTTCTCTGCCCCTGACGGAGGAGATGTGAGCAGAGGGGCTGTTTACTTATAAGATACTGACGCTCCTCTAAAAAATGCTGCGGCAAACTTAAAAGTACACGTATTGATTTTGTGATTGTTTGCTTTTCTTTGCGAGCGATCTCTCTCTCTGAAATTCTCTGCTCCTGAAGAGAAGAAGATCTATTTGCATTCTTTTAATTGTGAGAAAGAACTGTCATCTCTGTCTTGTCATGGAGCACAGTTTAAACTTTTGACTAAAGGGTGTTATTTCATGTCTAGAGGGCTCTAATAATGTTAAGTGTGGGAGAGTTTATAAGTGCTTAAAATATACAAAAATAACTACACAAACATATAGTTTCTACTTCGCGGATTTTCATCTATCGAGGAGGGATTACTGTACTAGTAGATTACAAAAAACGTTTCTGTTTTAACAATGTGTTTACACAGATTACTGTAGAAACAGAACAGACATGAAATACGTGTGTTCCAAACAACGATCTATTATTTCCACTCTAAAACTCCACTTCACTCCCAGAAAATCAATCAAGGCATGAGCTGGGAGAAGTTTGTGCACGTTTTAAGTCGGTGGGGGATGGAATAGCTGGCTGCTTGCAGCCTGATTTTTATCAGCACATTTAGATGACAAAAGATGCTGGTGGAGAGCTGTGAACGATTTTAAGAAGCGATTTAAGGTGGGACGGATTTACAAGTTTTTTCATAGGCTCTGGTAATTCTAGTGTTAAACCCTTGAAGAGCACTCTGATACATTTTAATACGCTTAGGGTGGGAACTAATTTTTATTATTAATTACTGGTTTCCCATTTCTGAATAGTCTTTTGGACAATGACTGAACACTGAGTATCTGTTGTGCGTGAGGTCTGCAGTTTTACGTTTTTGTGACTTCAGGAAGAATATTATGCTTGATTCTTTGCAAAGACTTTAGCAGTTTTTTTCCTCTTGACTAATGTGGTTCTGGTGATTTTGATTACAGTTTTGATAGACCCTTAGAAACAGCAAACATCAACATTTTGTTTTTTTTGCTGGAAATCTCCCAAATTTGTTTAATACAGTTTTTATGTACATTCATAAGCTGACTTCTTCAGTCTGATGTCAGGATGTCAAAATAAATCAAATTTATATTAGACATGGCAGCTGAAATAATGTTCAATTGTTCACCAAAGTATTCAAACACCCATCCACCCATTTTCTTCACAGGTTTTCCAGTTTAGGGCAGTAGGGTAACCAAGTGTGGATTGAGATCCAGTTCCGTACAAGAAACATTAACACACTTTTTGAAGATTATGGTCAATATTAAAACACTAACTGTAAGTTTGGTCCAATTTTGATTTACCAATTATCCTAAAATGCACATCTACGGTACATGGAAGATAAACAAGAATACCTAACTGAAAACTCGCACAGACACAGACAGAATGCACAAATTCCTTACAAACAAGGACCACTGCACTATTTATCAAGTGTCTCACAATTACAGTACTTTTAGGAATTGCACTAAAAATCTGACTATGATAAGAATGTGTCCTACCCCAGAGAAGGATATGAGAAGAAGTTATGAAACATCCTACACTCACTCCCACCAAAGAGTAGGAGTTCACATTTGAGAATGAATGATATAATTTTATGGCACCCTGAGCCACAAAATGGAACTCATGATGACATTTTGTAGTCTTTTGATACTAATTACCGCAAAGATGGCAATAATAATAATAATAATAATATTCAAAGTATTAGAAGAAGAAGGAAAACATAGCAAGTTAGGATATTGTGCTTAACTGCACATAATTGCTGAATAATACAGTAACAAACAATAACATGGAAAGGCCAAGACACACACATCAAATGAGAGTAAAGCCCAATGACGAGAACATTGATTTAACAATGAATGATACGCAGACATACTTTCAGAAGAATTACTTTCCTGCTGTTATGGCCACAGTAAACACCTCGTAGAGCAACAGTTACTAAAACTAGCTACAACTATTCCAGTACCGTTTCTGAAATGAAATTCAATATTCCACTGTTCCTGATCGTCTTCCAGTGTCACGCGCCGTAGCTCTCTCCATGATCTCCCCCTTATCTTCTGTAAGACTCTTTTTATTCAATGCTTTGGGAGTCTCCACCTGCATTATCGAACCTTCCTGGGCTTGGGAAATGTAACATGAATATTCCAAGAGTTTACTGAATTCAGAGCTCAGCATACATGTGTGACATTTTGCTATCAATCACCCATCCAGTCCAAGTTATCCTGAGAGTGATATGCTGGCTACTACAATACAATACAGTTTGCCTCCATGACCACATGTATGTTGATATTGTGATACCACTTGCAATTCACATACACATGCTCGTCCACACTTGGATCAATGATCTTTATGTGTATGCCGTTTTGCACGAATGCATCTTGATTTAACATTACCTCACATGGAGTGGAGGGATATGTATTATCTGGTGCAAAATTTAAGAAATTGCAAAGCTGCATTTTCCCCTGTTGCCAAAAAATGTAACATTACGAGATTTGTTACAAATATTATTCCAATGTCAAATTAATATCTTTTTACAAGTTAATTGTTGTCCAGCTTTTCCAAAACATTCAACCTTTCCGGGGATGTGTATGCCAATATCTGCCTGAACACCGTCTTTTGGTAGCTCCTAGCGAGTTAGAACAGCTCACAAGCTCTCTTAAATCATGGTGAAGTTAGGGGTAGTTTTCTAAATTAGGAACACTGATGAAATACTTTTACTCCTATTCCTAAGATCAGGACTAAATATGTGTCACTCTTTTCCTACTCTGAGATGCTTGAAAAATATAGGGACAAAGGCACAATTCAAGCTGGGTGACTCTGTTGCAGCTATGTTAACCACTGTACCATTGTGCTTTCCATCATTCATACAGCTAACCTTCAGTTGTTCTTTTTAAAAATAAATGCAGTGCACTGTTAAATGAATTAGAGTATATCTTTTTCTTTCAAAAAAAAAATAAAAAAATCAAAGATGGACAAGCTGCCAAAAAGGAAAAAAAAAACCTCATATCAACCAAAAGTTCTTGAGGCTGATCCTCCAATTAGCTGTGAACCACCCAGTCGCACTGAGATTGCACAGGTATTGAACCAGCTGAGGGTAGGGAAGGCTGCAGGGACATGTGGTATGCAGGGTAAACTTCTTCAGGCTGTCCTCCTGGTATTGCAAGCAATCTTCGCTTCCATATGGGAGACAGGCATCATCCCAATTGACTGAAAAATGAGACTTTCCTCTGGAAAGGAAAGGGTTATCACTTGGATTGCAGCAACTACAGGAGGGTAACACTCAGTGCCGGGTAAGGTCCATGGTCACCTGCTCACCTACCAGCAACTGCAGCAGTTAGGTTTTACGCCTAAGAAGTCAACCATTGACTGCATCCTGGCAATGAGGGTTCTCATGGAGCACAAACACGAATATCGCCAGAGTTTCTTTGTTGCCTTTGTCGATTTTCAGAAAACGCTTAACTCAGTTGATCGAGCTGCCCTGTGAGACATCCTGAGACATTGCAGGATTCCCTCAAGGTTGCTGGATATCATGGGAAGTCTGTACATTGGTACTGTGAGTGCTGTGCAAAGTGGATGCAGAACCTCTGCATTTTCCCAGTTGATTCTGGGGGTTTGTCAGGGGTGTAGGGTGCTCCTACTCTGTTTAATGCTGGGCAGTGTCGTGGGGTCCAGTGGCTGTGGAACATCTGTTGGTAAAGAATGATTCTCTGATCTTGACTTTGCTGGTGATGCCGTGATCTTCAAGGTGTCAATGGAGGCTCTGATCGGGGCTCTCGAGAGATTGAGTGAGGAGTCTAAGTGTCTGGACTTGCAAGTGTCCTCGATGAAAAACAAGATCCAGGTTTTTAATGACCTCTTAGGCACAGCCAGAGAGAGTGTTGATCTTGTCAAGAGGTTTACTTACCTTGACAGTGACATTAATGTCTCTGGTGACTCTTCATATGAAGTCAGTAGACTGACTGGGAAAGCATGGGGGGCCATGAGGTCACTGGAAACGTGTATATGGTGCTCTTGACATCTATGCAAAAGGACAAAGGTCCAAGTCTTTATAGAGTCCTGGTACTTCCTGTCTTGCTATACGGTTGTGAGACATTCACGCTATCCAGTGAACTGAGACGAAGACTGGACTCCTTTGGTACAGTGTCTCTTCGGAAAATCCTTAGTTACTGCTGGTTTGACTTTGTGTCAAATGAGCAGTTGCTTACAGAGTCCTGAATGAGGCACATTACCTGCATTGTGGATGAGGATCACCACGAGGGTGGTCCGGCACGAAGGACCCTCATTGTTGAGGACCTGAGTGGCTGGACCAGGCCAATGGGACACCCACGTAATACCTGGCTGCAGCAGATAGATGGTCATTTCCGGAGGGTGGGACTGGACCGCATGTCTGCATGGGGGTTTGCCAACCAGGATCCCAAACTTTTTTGTCATGTGGTGGGTGCAGCAATGTGCTATACCAGTGCAAGTTCCCCAACCTGACCTGAACGGGCACCCTATCCAGGGTTAGTTCCAGCATTATTTTGTTAGCCTTGCACTGAAAAAGTAAATTATTTCATTACATTATTTTTAATTTTGACAACATGGTGGTACAGTGGTTTGAACTAATGCCTCAGAGACTCAGTGCCTTGAGTTAAAATCCCATGCATGGTCAATTTCCATGTGCTGTTTGCAAGCTCTTCTTGTATGTGAATGTTTTAATGGTTGCATTCTTTTTTCCATCAACATCTTCACATTATTTTTTAACTGCAATAATAATTCTAAAATGGCTCTATGTCAGTGCATGAATTATCCCTGTAGTTGGCTATTTCTGGATGTGCGCCCAATGCTGCCAGGATAGACACTGGCTCCCTGGCGATTACAGGGAGATCAGGTAAGGCAGAGAAAGTTATTTTCTATTTGCTTAATCTTGGAGACAACTTGATCATTATGTAGCCTGTGCAGTAAATGGCTAGACAAAAGCAGGATTTAAATATAAATGTCATTTATACCACCTGCTAAGTGTTTAATTCAGTTAATGACCCAGGAATTAATGAAGAAAACAATTTTAAGTAGCTTTAATTCTGAATCCCCAGGAAAGCAGGTTGTGGACAATCTTGTGAAGAAAGCATAAAAATTAGAAGAAACTTACTAGTGTATTATAAAATATTATAACTCACTAATGTACTCAGAAGGTAATGCTATTTATAAAAACTATATATAAATAATAAAACATAGACACCATTGTTTATCATTGTTAAATACTATGGTAAAATATGAAAAATGGATTCTTCCAAAATACATTTACATGTTATGCTTAATTTAATAATTCACTGTGGATTCCAGAACAGTCAAAACATAATCAATTCTGAAAACAATATATAACAATGAAGATTTATGAATACAAAGAAAGGCAATATTAAACAAATTCTTTGCCAAATTTAGAATAAACGTACAAAATCTGACCAATTACAGCTCAAAGAGGGAGTTCACCATTTGACATACATTTTCACTGTAACATATACCTCACACATTTTCAGCACTGTAACATTTGAGCACCTGTTACTTCTACAGAAAGATGCAATTAAATAAGGCTGATGGCCCCAAAGTCCTGGAAGACGTCAATTCAAAATAGGAGAGGTGTGAGTATAACTGAAATGATCATTGTGCATCTAACATGGCAGCACTTTTTATTATTTGAATATTTCAAAATTTATTAATTTTTTTGTTAATTTTATTGCAATCTATACACATCAAGTTTTTACAAAAAGAAAAATTGAGTTATAAACAAATCGATCCTCACCCCTGAGAGAGAGAGCAAGCCAAAAGACGTTAAATTTAAGGCTTGTAAACATACCTAAATTAATAAATTCTCTGTGCTTTATGAACTTATTGTAAAATATTACTGATTAGATCCTGCCATGTTTTGAAAAAAGTCTGTACGGATCCTCTAACTGAGTATTTGATTTTTTTCCAATTTCAAATAATATAACACATCAGTTTCCCACTGACTTAAAAAAGGAGAGTTTGGGTTCTTCCAGTTTATCAGGATAAGTCTGCGTGCCAAAAGTGTAGTGAATGCAATCACAATTTGTTTGTCTTTCTCCACTTTAAGCCCCTCTGGAAGACCCCAAACACAGCTGTTAATGCCAAACACAGCTGTTAATGGGTTAGGAGGGATTGTGAGTCCAAGGCTGTCTGAAGGTAATTAAAAATTTTTGTCCAGAATAATGTTAATTTGGTGCAGGCCCAGAACATGTGACCCAGTGAGGCTGGGGCTTGGTTGCAACGTTGCAGGTTGGATCATGCCCTGGAAACATTTTGAGAGTTTTAGTCAGACAGATGTGCTCGATATATAATTTTGAGTTGTATAATTGTATGCTTTGCATATGGAGCTCGAGTGAATTCTCTGCATTGCTACTTTCCACTCCTTTTCTGATATATTAATTGAGAGATCTTTTTCCCAGTGTCCTCTTGGATCTTTGAAAGGAGGGATTGTAAAATGATTTTATATATTGTAGAGATGGAGTCTAAGTCCTTGAGATTGAGCAATATTTTTTCCAGCATGGATGAGGGTGCAAGATGAGGAAAATCTGGAAGGTTCTGTTTAACAAAGTTCCTGATTTGAAGATAGTGAAAGAAATGTGTAGCTGGAATGTTAAATTTGGAATGTAATTGTTCATAGGATGCAAAGACGTTGTCTATATAAAGATCTCTAAGCAAGTTAATTCCAAATTTTTCCAGATATTAAAAACTGCATATGTTTGTGAAGGTTGAAAGAGGTGGTTCTCTTGCAGAGGTGCCACAGATAGAAGCTTCTCCGTCTTAAAATGCTTTCTACATTGGTTCCAGATTCTAAGTGAGTGGAGCACAATTGGGTTATTAGTGTATTGCCGATAACGTGTGTTTATTGGAGCACAGAGCAAGGAATACAAAGAAGTACTGCAGGATTTTACTTCTATTGCGGTCCATGCCTGTGTATGTTCTTCTATTTGTGTCCAGGTTCTTATCGCCTGTATATTTGCTGCCCAGTAATAAAACTGGAAGTTAGGTAGAGCCATGCCGCCTTCTGCCTTTTGTCTTTGTAGGGTCGCTTTTTGATGCGTGGATGTTTTGAATTCCAAATAAATGAGGTTATTGTTGAATCTAATTGCTTAAAGAATGATTTATTAATGTATATTGGATGTTTTGAAATAAAAAGGAGCTTAGGAAGAATATTCATCTTAACAGTGTTAATTCTTCCAGCTAGTGTGAGATGAAGGGTTGACCATCTATGCAAGTCTTGTTTAATTTTTTCCATGCAGACGCAAAATTTTGTTGATATAGAGCTTTATGTTTACTTGTGATGTTTACCCCTAGGTATTTAAACTGTTCTGCAATGATAAAAGGTAGGGTATCTAATCTAATATTATATGCTTGAGAATTCACTGGAAAGAGTACACTTTTATTCAGATTAATTCTGAGACCAGAGATCTTTTGAAATTCTGTGAGTGCTGCTAAGACTGCAGGCACAGAATTTTCTGGGTCCTGATATATACAGTACCATGTCATCTGCATATAATGAGATTTTCTGTTCCAGTCCTTCTCTGCTAATCCCCTTTATCTGATCAGTATTTCGACAATGTATTGCCAGTGGTTCAATGGCAATGCAAACAGCAGCAGTGACAAGGGCATCCTTGTCTAGTGCCACGTTCTAGTTTAAAGTAGTCTGAGCAAATGTTGTTGATGCAAACTGAAGCTTCTGGGTTAGTATACAGTAATTTAATCCATGCACAAATGTTCGGGCCAAACCCAAACTTCTCCAATAGTAAAAGGTATTTCCATTCAATCATGTCGAATGCTTTTTCTGCATCCAATGATAATAATATTTCTGGGGTGTTTGATTTAGTTGGTGAGTATATTACATTAAACAGGCGTCGAAGATTTGAAGATAAGTGCCGTCCCCTAATAAATCCAGTTTGGTCTTGTGGTATTACCGAGAGGAGCACTTTCTCCATCCTTCTAGCTATGATTTTAGAGAGTATTTTAACGTCGTTATTCAGAAGTGAAATTGGTCTGTATGATGCACATTGTAATAAGTCCTTATTTTGTTTAGGAAAAACAGTGATTAGTGCTTGGCGAAAGGTTTGTGGAAGAGATTGGTTATCTCTGGTTTCTGTAAATGTTGCTAATAGGAGGGGAGCTAGCTGAGTGGAGAATTTCTTGTAAAATTCTGCAGGGTAGCTATCAGGGCCTGCTGCTTTCCCGCCTTGGAGTGACTTTATAGCATCTAGTAATTCTGATAACACCAGAGTTTTATCAAGTTCCTCCACACTAAAAGTGTCTATTTGTGGTATCTGTAATGTATCCAGAAATGAATTAGATTGTGTATTGTCTTCTTTAAACTCAGTAGTATATAGGGATTTATAGTAGTCTCTGAAAGTGTGCATTATATTTTTGTGTTCGACAATTTTATCTCCGTTTGTGTTAGTGATTACCGAGATTGCGTTGCGCACTTCTTGCTTGTGAATTTGTTGAGCTAAAAGCTTATTAGCTTTCTCTCCATGTTCATAGTAATGATGTCTGGATTTGTAGATTAGTTGTTCAGTTTCTTTAGTTGTCAAGAGGTTTAATTCCGAATGTAGAGCCTGCCTTCTCCTATGTAGAGTCTCGCTTGGTACTCTGGCGTGTTCTTCATCTATTTTAGTAATTTCACTTTTTATCTCTGCTACTTTCTTGGCTTCGGATTTATTTCTGTGGGAAAGATATGAGATATGAGAATTTTACCCAACACCTGTCGAAGCTCAAGTTGCACCTCTTGACGCAGCCTTTCATTTGCCTGTTGGAATTCCTGTCACAGCCATTCATTTGCCTGTTTCAACTCTTGTCTCACCTCCTGTCTCATTTTTTCGCTTGCCTTTGCCCTTGCTTTCTCATTAGCCTTCTCGCTTTTCTTTATATCTTGCATGAGCTCAGCGAGCAACACCTTCAGTTCAGACAGTTCAACTGTGCTTTCTTGTACCGTAGATGAAGCAGCAGACTGCTGTAGCCGGTGTCCCTGCTGCTCCCGGCTCTCGTGGAGTAATTGAAGCCGCGGATTTCAAGGCCCTTTCCAGTTTCAGGTGATCTACTCCGATTGGCGAGCTATCCAGATCTGCACTCACGATCGCACCTTCGCTCCCCTTTTCGCTATCAGCCGGCGACGATGTAGTGGACCGTGGTCCAGAGGAGTTTTTACTTTCATCCATCTGATCCAGGTCTGTCTCTGAAAGGCCGTATCTTGAACTAGGGCTTGCTGATCTTACCTTGGGTGTAGCTTTAGTTTTCGATTCTTTTGGACCCCCCTTCTTGTTGGCCATGTTTATATGTGCTTACATATACTTTAGCAGTCCCTCTCGGGTTGAATAAATACAGGATCTCTCAGGATAATAAGCAAATAATATGAAAAATAACACCGCTGCTAGTGGAGCTCCACTTCAGACGTCCATCTCTCGCATCGGACGAGACCAACACTATATTTCATAATTAATATTTTAAAATTAAGTAATAGTTTTTGCTGATTCCCATCTGAAATGTAAGAATATAATGAAATATCAGTGTGAGTGTAGGATATGAAAATGAACCTGTCAAGATAAATTTTAGTGACACACTTCTTATTTATGTTTTGAAGAGCAATAGTATCCATTATAATATCTTCTGCAAATATGAAAGAAAACAAATCAAAAACAAAGTGTATGACTGACTTAACACTTTTATTTTAAACTGTTCAATAGATATTTTTAAAATGTGATTCTGACATTTAGTACATAATGATGCCATAAGGCTATTTGATTTTTAGCAGATTTTAGGTCACTTCTAAAATTAGCATTTTAGAGAAAAAAATGTAAAAAAACAAATAACGAAATTTTCCAGGATAATGACACACGCTCTTTGAAGCAGCATAATGCGCCAGTATGTCAAACATGCATTTATACAGTATTATTACACAATTTTTAAGTTAAAGACAGTGTTTGTTCCAAATTTTGTGTATCAATACATGCTCTACACTAGCAGTAAATGCATGCAGGGTCTTTTTCATCACTTGGTACAAAAAACTGAATTTTCAATGGATCTCCTGCTATATGCTGCCTGACCGTGGTTAATGAGTAATTAACCTTGGCTTTCTGGTAACTGCTTGTTTAGCTGGTGTTTTTCCAGATTCCCAAAATCGAGCAGCTACTGAACTGGCAAGGTAGGATCCAGCAAGAGTCAAATATGTAACAAAAGAAAGTTCTCAGTCCAATTAATTTTGATTTAAAAAAGTTTTAGTGAAAATTTAAAAAAGAATAAATCATAAAAATCCAGAAAAAAATTATTAGACATGCAGAATAAAAGGCCAAAAGAAAAAAAAAGGCTTCTTCTCTGTTTCACTACAATCTTAGCTTTCTCATGTTTAACTTCAAAAACAAGAAATAGAATATTCCATCTACAATTTGGCTTGTAGAGGTTATAATAGAACCTCCCCTAGACTATGCACAAATATATAGGCAAACATTTTAACATAACTAAGAAAATACATGGTGAGCCAAAATGAAATACCACATTTCTCAAGGTCATTGTATGAGGTAGAAGCAGCCGAGTGGGTTGGTGTGGGGGTTCTTTGATAGGTGATCACTTGTATTTTTCAGTCGGCAACATGCCTTGGTCCGGTGTGCACCGTGCTATTGTGGAAGACGAATGTTCTCTTCGTTCCCTTGTACTAATTCATGTCTGAGAAGTAAGCTTTACGAAACCAAGTAACAGCATGCTTTGTTTTAGCAAACAGAAAAATGTTTGTGCAAAGGACTCAAGGTCTGAGCATTCCACACAGGAGTCTGCCTTATCACGTTTTCCCTTAGCTTACATCTGAACGCCATAACAAAAGGAGCCAAGAAATCAAGTTTTACAAGGGACATTAAAGGGGCTCAAGGTTTGTGTATAATAAATGTGTTGACTGTTACATTTTATAATGATATTAAATCACGTATTCTAGGGGTATAAAACTGGACCCCACCCAACAGACGGGGTTCAGAAGAGCCCTGACGCTGTCATGTACATTTGATTGTCTGCTTTTCTGAAACTCTTCTCACCGTGACTCTAAAAATAAAGCTGCTTTATAACCACACCTGCTGTCGGGTCTGAGTTTTCGTCCACACTATCGAAGTGTTCTTCAGAAACAACAAATCCATCATCACTACAAAACATGCCTTCTGAATACACTTCAGCATTCCTCCTAAAGGTGACATCCCAAACCGGAAAACAATTCTTCAGTGGGTGGCAAAATTTAGACAAACGGGTACAACATTGAAGAGAAAATCTCCAGGCCATCCTCAGACTGTACGAACGCCTGAAAACATCCAAGCTGTAAGGGCATCAATATTACAGTCTCCTAGATGTTCAGCATGCAAACATGCTTCTGCCTTAGGCATTTCCAGCACGTTTTTTGAGGAGGATTTAGCTCGAGGACCTTAAAATCCATCCATACAAAATGAAGGTAGTGCAGGAACTAACTGAGAGAGACTGGGAGAGCCAAAGAGAGTTGCGTGTGAACATTCTGCAAACTGTTCATCAAGATGCCATCATCATGTGCAGCGATGAGGCACATTTTCATTTGAATGGTTGCATAAATAAGCAAAACTTTCACTATTGGGACTGAAACCAACCATCATGAACTTAAACAGAGACCCTTGCACAGTGAGTGTGTTACAGTTCGGTATACCGTTGCAGAATTTGGCATTGTAGGCCCTTCCTTTTTTTGAGGAGGAGGGAGCAATGGTCACTGTCACTTCAGAATGTTACATTGAAATGCTAGAGAACTTTCTGCAGCCTCAACTGGATGACATAGATGTGGTGGATGCCTGGTTTCATCAGGATGGAGCAACAGCTCTTATGGCAAAGAGATCCATGCAAGTTTTGCAGGAGATGTTTCCGGGGAAGCTGATCTCCCTATAGAATAAACGTTTGAAATGTGGTACCTCTTTTTGGCGCACCCTGTACTTCTACCAATTTAACATAACCTAACTAACTAAAAATGGCTCTTACAACCAGGAACTGTTAAGTGTTGTAGGAGTCTTGATTACTTTACTTAATGATGTGTCTATCAGGTACTTGCTATGACATTTCTGTGTTTTTGTTTTGCAAATGCATTGCTCAACTTCTTTGTTATCATATAACAATCCTCATATTAAATACTTGCAACATTAAAACACATTTGTTCTAACCTTCTTGTAAACTGTAGCTTCTTCATTTATTCTTTCTTTTTATTCTTTGTTTGTATAGTTTTGCTGGTAGCGATGAGTAAACCCAGTAGAGTTTGCTTCGCTGCAAGTCCTGTGAAATCGGGGAAATGCTCACAAACTTCGCCAAACTCAGTGAGATGCATTGAAGTCAATGGGAAAGGAGGGATTGAACAAGTTCTGAATGGATTATAATGGTTCAATAGCCTTTTAAGTGTCTCTGCATGCTAGGGAACCATCTGCCAACTATGCTGGACCAAATATCATGGCCAAATATGTGATATGAGCTGTGAAACAGTAGTGCTAACTTGCAACCACTTCCACTTTACGGACACAAGTGAGCAGGCTATGGTTCTGTTTGCTAAGTCTCAAAGACCAGTTTGAGCTGCTTTGTACCAACATTTCCCTATTTGAGCTTCGAAGTACTGGCAGATAATGTATGCATACTGTTTTGTACAGAGCCTGTGATGCAAGGGATCAGCGGTATACACTCCGGGCCCCATGCCTGGCCAGATTTGTGCTACATAAACAGGAGCATAACATGCCTAATCCAGCAGTGAAGACACAATGCATCTATGCAGAACAGTTAAGTATTTTCATAATATTCTCATTACAATCACCTAATCTAATGTGTTTCTAAAATGAAAATACTGCAATTTTATTTTTCTTTGAAACACATACAGGGCACAAATCCATCTACCGTAATTACATCACACACGCATGATTTAGAATGGGTGATGGTGTAAAATGTGAGGCGGAGTACACTTATAGTCCGCATGTGTGAAAGATCTGCATATGGCTTTTTCAGCTCTGTAATGTTACTCTGGCTGTGCAAAGAATCATGGGACAGACACTGGAAAAAAAATCTAAGCTGGCTGCATGGCGAATTTTCAGGAAAACATTTGGCAAATAAAGTCACTGGCAAACACAACATAAACACTTAGGCGATTTTCACTGATGCAACACAATTCGCTGGGGAATACAGTATGTCACTATTACTGTCACTATCAAACAGAAAAGCATTACAGTGTTGACTTGCATACAATATTCTGAAGTAATTTTTTATCTGCGTTAGTGAAAAAATTGCTTAATTAGTGTGGGGTATAATTATGAGGACAGTATTGGTTTTTATTAAGGGACATGCTTAGAAGACACTGTATTATGATTAGTAGCTAGACTTGAGGATAGATTACTTTAAGAAGAATAGAAACCACATTTCAAAACCTTAAGTAATTAAACATAAACAAATTTTAATTCAAGGAAACAAACTATGCAGTATTTTCTTATATGTTTTATTATTTATACAATTTTCACAACTATAATAACATGCTACTAGCTTTAACTGACTGGTGAGTTTGACAAAACAAATCATTAGCTTGAAGTTCACTGAAAGGATCATAGACCCAAGCTAACAAGCTCCTTATTAGAGTAAAAACAATACCCTCAAAAATATATGTATTTTGTGCCTTATTATTTACATATTCACTTTCCCATATCAAAATTTACCAGCATGTAATTAGGTGGCTACCTCACTACCTCCGACTGTTTGTATTACTCTACTAACAATCACATTGGGAGAAACTGTTAACTACTTTTTGCATTCAATTACTATTTCTTTCATTAAACTACAAGGCTACTGGGGCAGTTCAATGAGTTTGGCCTCCCGGTGGTTTTCTGCTACAACATATAAATGTTTTTCCTTTTTTCTCTCTTTTTGCATTTACCTCACTTACATTACTGTCTTAATCTTTCACAAGCTAAGAGAATAAGCAGAAAACCCTTCAAGTAGTTGGCATGTAAATAAGTGGAGAATTAAACCTGACACAGTTAAAATCACCCTGTTATTTGGAACTAATGAAACGTGTATCTGTTTAGCAGGGCACCTGGCATAACCAGTGGATTTGAGTACTGGAGATGTATTAAGTAGACCCAGAAAAGACCTGAGCTTATGATGATTATAGATAAACTCATGTCTTCATGCTAACAAGAAAGAGTCAAATCAGGAGCAGTGTGCCATCACAATCCACCTAAACTTACATAGCTTACAATACATCAAGAAGGATTATACAAGGATATTAGTTCTGCTTTCCCAAAAGATGCAGCATATGTGAAATATAAAAATAAATGATTCTGCTGTATACTGAGAAAACAGTCATTTCTGCCTTGTTGTCTCCTTACAAGATTCTAGTCAGAAAATCTTAAAATCCCTTTTGCCACAACCAATAAAATGAATAATTCGCTAGCTCAGCTCAATAATGCAATATTTAAATGGCTAATAAAATTTGTTACTGCTTGTAACCAGTATCCTTATGAGTGCCTTTACTAAGGCCCTGTCAATACTTTTATGTTTTTGTTTACAGTAGTAGAGTGTTGTACCATGTTAGCCATTATGGATGCAATGGGAAGACAGGCAAAATTAAACCTTTTATTGGCTAACTGAGCAGGTTTCAATATGCAAGCTTTCGAGGCAGCTCAGGCTCCTTCTTCAGGCACGATGTCATCAAGTTTCATTTAAAAATGCAGACATTGGTCTTCATTTTTGCCTCTCATCTACACTATCCCAGCGTTTTCAACCCACAAAAATGAATACTTATGAAAATGCTTTCCAGTGCCATGCCATTTTAAAACTGCTGCCATGGTGTTTCAGTGTGGATGGGTGAATACAAAGACTTCTGAAAATGTTGATTCTACTGTATTATGTTCTACTTGGTTCATGCTTATTACAGTACCTGGCACTTCACTGATTGGATCCTACTCATTATAACTTCTCATTCCCTGATTAGTCACTCTGCAAAGAAGAAAACCATATTCCAACATAGCAGGCATACAAGAGTTACTTTCCATGGTGCTTGTTGTGTTGCTTACCTGTATGCATCTAAAAGTCATTTTGTGTGATTCTTGGAAAGCAGCTACTCATACTGCACGGTAGAGTTGTCAGTTGTATACAGGTGCTGGTCATAAAATTAGAATATCAATGCAAAGTTGATTTATTTCAGTAATTCCATTCAAAAAGTGAAACTTGTATATTAGATTCATTCATTACACACAGACTGATGTATTTCAAATGTTTATTTCTTTTAATTTTGATGATTATAACTGACAACTAATGAAAGTCCCAAATTCAGTATCTTGGAAAATTAGAATATCAATTAAGACCAATGCAAAAAAAGGATTTTTAGAAATGTTGGCCAACTGAAAGGTATGAACATGAAAAGTATGAGCATGTACAGCACTCAATATTTAGTTGGGGCTCCTTTGGCATGGATTACTGTAGCAATGCGGCGTGGCATTGAGTCGATCAGTCTGTGGCACTGCTCAGGTGTTATGAGAGCCCATGTTGCTCTGATAGTGGCTTTCAGCTCTTCACAATACAATACCCATAGATTTTCTATGGGGTTAAGGTCA
This sequence comes from Polypterus senegalus, assembly GCF_016835505.1. Taxonomy (NCBI): domain Eukaryota; kingdom Metazoa; phylum Chordata; class Cladistia; order Polypteriformes; family Polypteridae; genus Polypterus; species Polypterus senegalus. The sequence continues at coordinate 123,904,385 of NC_053156.1, forward strand.
GGCGAGTTTGCTGGCCAATCAAGAACAGGGATACCATGGTCCTTAAACCAGGTACTGGTAGCTTTGGCACTTTGTGCAGGTGCCAGGTCCTGTTGGAAAATGAAATCTGCATCTCCTTAAAGTTCATCAGCAGCAGGAAGCATGAAGTGCTCTAAAACTTCCTGGTAGACGGCTGTGTTGACCTTGGACCTCAGAAAGCACAATGGACCAACACCAGTAGATGACATGGCACCCCAAACCATGACTGACTGTGAAAACTTTACACTGAACCTCAAGCAACGTGGATTCTGTGCGCGTCTCCTCTCTTCCTCCAGACTCTGGGACCTTGATTTCCAAAGGAAATGCAAAATTTACTTTCATCAGAGAACATAACTTTGGACCACTCAGCAGCAATCCAGTCCTTTTTGTCTTTAGCCCAGGCGAGACACTTCTGATGCTGTCTCTTGTTCAAGAGTGGCTTGACACAAGGAATGCGACAGCTGAAACCCATGTCTTGCATATGTCTGTGCGTGGTGGTTCTTGAAGCACTGACTCCAGCTGCAGTCCACTCTTTGTGAATCTCCCCCACAGTTTTGAATGGGTTTTGTTTCACAATCCTCTCCAGGGTGCGATTATCCCTATTGCTTGTACACTTTTTTCTACCACATCTTGTCCTTCCCTTCGCCTCTCTGTTAATGTGCTTGGACACAGAGCTCTGTGAACAGCCAGCCTCTTTAGCAATGACCTTTTGTGTCTTGCCCTCCTTGTGCAAGGTGTCAATGGTCATCTTTTGGACAACTGTCAAGTCAGCAGTCTTCCCCATGATTGTGTAGCCTACAGAGCTAGACTGAGAGACCATTTAAAGGCTTTTGCAGGTGTTTTGAGTTAATTAGCTGATTAGAGTGTGGCACCAGGTGTCTTCAATATTGAACCTTTTCACAATATTCTAATTTTCCGAGATACTGAATTTGGGACTTTCATTAGTTGTCAGTTATAATCATCAAAATTAAAAGAAATAAACATTTGAAATACATCAGTCTGTGTGTAATGAATGAATCTAAATATACAAGTTTCACTTTTTGAATGGAATTACTGAAATAAATCAACTTTGTCATGATATTCTAATTTTATGACCAGCACCTGTATATGCTCAAACTATAGGTGTATGCTCAGTCCAATTGACATGCCACAACATGGGAACTCAGACTATACTGAGGTCGCTGCACAAAGAATTTTGGGAAAGTTGACGGCAACATCAGAAAATCGGCTTGTGAGACAGCTCACTTCAATACAGTCAACGGAAATTTCTGACAATGACAGAAATTCTTCTTATTGTGCGGAAGTCCAATCAAGAGAGGCAACCACTCTCATACTGCAAGTGAAACGATGGCCAAAGACACTGAAATTTGAGCCAACTGAGAAAATCGCACAGTATATGTCTGGTTTAAGGCACCTATCCTGTGTACATGTCCAGTGCAGGATTAGGGATAGGTTTACAATTACATCATATGCATTTTTGATTATTTAAGTATGGATGAAAATACTTTTGTAAATGATTTGAAAATGCTAGTTTGGACTGAGATAATTTTAGTTTAAAGACTCCACTTTTAATTTAAAATGTAGCAGTGTTGATGTGGCCTAAGACACTGGCCGAATCCTGGCTGTATGCCTGCCATAGTCTCTGCTGAACGTTTGACCCAAACATATTTTAATCTTCTGAATAGTCCAGTGCTGGACTAACATATGCTGTATTAGATTTCTTACTTATGCTTGCCCCCTCTTTTATTTAAATAATATGAAACAATGTTAAGAAGGGTAACAAAAAACAATAATGCATTACAGTATGTCTTTGTGCAGCATTAAAACAACAAAACATTATTTAAGTTTGCTTAAGACCAGGAGCAAAAGTAAATAACATGCTGCTGTGTCTCTACAGTGTGGTCTGAAGGAAGCCAACTCAAAGTAACCAACTATCTGCTTACTGAGTTGCAACACAGAGAAATCTAAAGAGGCCGACAAGCTCCACCAGAAATGATCAGTGCCACTAACTGTCTCACATAATGTTGATCAGGATGCAGTTTTCCAAAGAACTTTAGCATTTTCCTCTTTCTGTTTTTACTTTTGCCAAGACTTTTGCAGCTGGAAAGACAGATGCTTTTGGGAACTTCAGAAGAGATCCACGTTGGATCAAAAAGCATCTCTTCTTCTAATTTTTGTCACTCTTGCATTTCAGCTTGACACAGGGCAGCAGTGTCTTACTATGATCTCTGACTACAACAAGCAGCTTTTTACTACAACGACTAGAGGCTAAGGCTTTATCTGGAAAAATCACAACTTGCAAGTTTGTTCTTTATGGAAATAAATCAATGAGAGCCGAGTACACAGAAAGTGCAGTAATATTTAAAGTATGTTGTTCAAAACAAAACCTATTAATCTTTATTTTACATAGCACCAATAACAGCGTGCAATAACAGTACTTTCTGTGGGTAACAAGATTGCACGACACTAGCAAATACAACAGTTAAATTTTTTTTTTAAAATGCAGAAAACTATAAACACAAAAAACGAGGAAGTGTGCACTGTCTTTACTATTAGTGGAATTTGAGTGTGACTTTGAAAGTGAACAGTTAAAATGTTTGACTGCTTCTTCCTTACCTATGAAACCAACAAATTGCAAAGAGGAGACTAGACTGAAACCTGACCCCACATTTTAGTCTATCCAGAGAAAGGATTACTGTATGCTTTTCAGGGAAGTTACAGCCCTGGAGGAAGAAAAAGAAGGGGAAAGAGAAAGGTGGATTTCATAACCAACAGAGAAACAGATTGTGTCATGGTGGCTGCAGGCCTTGAAATTACGCACTTTCTTTTAACTTAATCTTTCTGTTCAGTTTCCATCCTAAACTCTCTTTCTTTGCATTCAGTTATTTCACAGCATTCTTTCGTTTTTTTTTAATCCACTTAATTCATCATACAAGGAGCCAGAGAATATTCAAGTAGTTCTGAGACAGATGGAGGGAGTCCCATGCAGAGATGGTTTAGAGTCTCCAATGCACAGCTCAAGAAGACAGGAAACCTAAACAGAAACCCACAAGAACACAGAGACAACATGCAGACTTTGTCTTCAGGATTTAAACCCAAGCGCTATGAGGCGGCAGCTCTTATCACTGCATTAATGCACAGCTCTTGAGAACTGTCACTATCAGATCCAAATTGTTAGAAGTAACTACATTGATTTATAGCACAAATGATCTCCTCTATACCCTGACTACCTTAATTTGTCCACTCAGTTTTTATTCTGTCTGGTCAGCTTTTGGCTAAATATAAATGCTTCAAATATGTATGAGAACTCCTGGACCACACCAATTATAACCCACTGTTACATGTGGCCAAGATTCATTAAATGAAGAAGTACATACATATTTTTAAATAAGACCTGCTCTAGCCTGCCATTTTTTGTGATGTAATAACAACTGAAGACCAGATATCCAAGAAATACACAATACTGTAACTGCACTTTGAAGATGTAGTATTCAGCTTAAGCCAACTATAACCAAATAGTTTGCTGCATAAAAACAAAGTGCTAATTTACCCCTATAATCAAAGAATGCATCTTTTATCTTAGCATCACAATGCACTGTATCTGGAAGCTGCCCAGAGATGCAGCATATTCCATCCCTCTGGAGTTTCTCTGATAAAAATGAATTCTTTTCACCCCTGTAGAGATATTTAATTGTTAAAGATGTATGTGCTGTTCTCAGAAATTAACCTGTTTTCTTATTAATAACAGTGAGATAACAACAAAAGAAATTATTTAAAATGGTGTAATAATGAGTGGACCGAAAGAATTACAATAGATTAAACAGATTCACTTACAATAACATAACAAGCATGCAAAGTAAAAAAAAAAAAAAATAGAAAAACAAATGTTTTAAGAAATAAATATTGCTAAAGAAGAAAATGTGCTTGTCACCAAAAGAAGACATCCAAAAAAAGAAAAACATTGTGATTTAGGATTGTTTTTTTACTTACTTTACACAGGATGTCGTAGAAGAAATGAAGACTGAAATCTCTGATGTGACATGTTTTAGTATTATACGCCATTATATTATCAAAACTGATCACCAATCCAATACCTGAGACCTACTGCCACTCACTGCATCACATTCTTCAAACTGATGTGCCACATGGGCACTCCACAGGACAGCACACCCCATGTTCACCTATGACTATATGTCTAAAGGCAGCTTCAGCTCCATCACTCAGTTTCTAAAGACACCACCATACAGTAGTACACCATAGTACGTCTGATGATTAACAATGATGAGATGGCTTACAGAGAAGATTTCTGACAGAGTGGTGCAAGGACAATAAATTCAATATCACCTTAATATCAGAAAACCAAGTAGGCCAACCTCACTGTCACATGCCCAGAAGGGTATTTCAAGTTTATTGCAGTCACCGAACACCAAAAGAGGACACACCTCATCTTGACTATTGAGCTCAATTTATTTTCTTCTTCTGTGGGCATTTTTCACATCATTTGATGTTGTACAGCATTGTTCACAGTTAGCTCTTAATTGAAGGCAAAGGTTGATGTTCAGTTTTAAAAGAACAGATGTCTTTTTTTACACACACTAATTATCATTGTCATTAGCATTGTTTTACCCCAAATAAATTTTGCACAGCTACAGTATTTTTCCAATCTGGTTTTGCACATCAGTCTATTCATAATGTTGCATTGTTAGCTTGTTATCTTCATTAGTAAAACACCTACAACAATTCACAGACAGGTTTTGGCTATCCCACTGCTCACCTTTTTGATTAACAGCACCTTTTTTCAAAAAACGTATCCAGAGTCCTAAAAGTATCACTTGGTTTCTGATTATGTACTGATTCACTCCTAAACCTGAGATCCCTGACAATCTCATTAATTCAGATGAAAAATTATTTTCATAATTTTGTTTTTCTGTTTATTATTACAACAATTTAAAATCTCCATCATCAATATCCATTTAGCTACTCCACCAACATGCACTGCCTCCATCTCACATGTCTGCTTGCTTGGCACATAATGCCTGAGGTGTAATTAAAAATATTCTGCCTACCTTTATTACAATTTTGCTGCATCTGTAAAGGAGGAAAAAGACCCCATTTAGTTAAATCCCGTCTGTTATTCTTTGAACACTGGCCTTTGATTACAGCGCTGAACTAGTGATCAGCACTACAAACTTACCAAGGCCGGAGTCTGCACACTGTACTTTGCATCAGTGCTACTTTATTTCTTTATTAGCTTAACTTACTACATCTTACATGTTTTGTGATCTTCTTGAAACATTTTCTCTGAATCATTTGTTAACTTATGAGTTTCCTGGTAAGTACTCAAACTTGATTTACGGAATTTAAGTTGCTCTGAAAACAACTGTTAAATAAAAATTATAATGAGGAGTAAATATTTAAACATCATTACATTGCAACATTTAGTACATTCACTTACTTCATTTGTGAGAGACGAACAGACTCACAGTGCCTCAAATTATATAAAAGCACCATCAACAGTGATCTTACATCTTTTGGCCTCAACGAGCAAAAGGCTGTTTAGTTGGAGAAAAATAAAATAACAACTGCATTTAGCATGTTTAAGGAATCACTAGCGATTTGGTCTAGGTGTCATGTGAGAATTACAAGCAGTGCCAGGTGGTCTAGTTATAATTTCCTTTTATTACGCCACTTTGTACACACAGAGAATCTTATTTTGGGCAAAGGCTGTGATTTCAAACATCCTTTCATGTAAAGGCTGCAGCATCCACGCAACATTGACAAACGTGCTTCATGCATTGTGGATGCACTATAAGTAAAAATAAATAAATAAATAGATAAATAAATTAATCAATTAATTAAAATTAATGTGCTGAATCATGATGCCAGTGTGCATGGTCTGTAAGGATTTAAGCTGCTTTTCGTGGCTGATTTTATGTCTTTTTGTCCTGAAAAGGATTTGCTCACCCAGCCATTTGTTCTAGATGGAAGAAAACACGGCTGTGCACATTGTTCCTTTTTATAGCATGTACCTGCATGTCATTTTGATGGCTCTTATATATAAATAACAGCTTAACAGTTGCCCGAGTACCACTACGATTTTTTTCCTTTTGACTTTTGCTCTTGCTGCGGCTGCGTTGTCGTTACCATAACAATAAAGTATACGAATAGAATGTATATGTAATACTCAGAATTATTAACCCATGCTCAAATATATTCAAATATTTACTTATTTTTGATTTAAATATTCAAACCTTATTTTTTGACTTATCTGACATCTCTAGTCACTATTGGCTTCTATTATATCATATACTTTATTCTCTCCATTCTGCATGAACACGTGAGATTAAAAATATTTCTCAGCCATCATTACAAAGTACATGGGATCATTACAAAGTACATGGGGTAAGTAACATATAAAAAGAATATCATTTTTGGGTGTAGTATTCCTTTAAATTGGTTCCAACTAGATAAAGTTCATTAGATTCTATTATATGAAACCTAAATATTTTTTTTCTGAGAAGGCCTCAGAGTTAATCACTGAAATTACCAAAATTGAACAAAAACGTGTCAGTTATCCAAATGAGACACTTTTTAGGAAAAGATCTTAGCTCAACAAATCCACAATCAGGAAGTTCACAATGAAATATCAGTAATTACCAACATAGACAGAGATAGAATCATTGGCCATAAAAATATAATGCACACATTTAGAGACTAGTATAAATCCTTACATTCTACTCAATTTAAATAATACAAGACACAATCTAATGCATTTTAGATTACATTATGGATACCATAGCTAGATACTCTCAGTGCAGAGGAATTGGTTAAGCCATCGGAATTATTAGACACTATAAACTCACTTCAGAATGGTAAAGCACCAGGTCCTGATGTCTACCCTGCTTAATTTTATAAAATAAAATTCAATCAAGTTAGCTCCTCCTTTATTAGCAACTTTTATAGAAGCCAGAGACAGAGACCTCAAACTTTTCAACCATAAAGTCCAACACTCCAGAGATCTTATTATCTTTGGATGAAGAAAAAGGATTTGACATGGTTGAATGGGATTACCTACTCACCACTTTGTATAAATTTGGGCTTAGCCCTAACATATGTGGCATGAATCAAACTACTGTACACCAGTCTTCCAACAGCGTAAAGTCACAAGTAGACTGCAGAGCTTCCTGTGTTCGACCAACACAGGTATACTGACAAAGTACATGTGCAATACTACTTCAGTATGCAAAGTGACGCTAGCTGCAGGTGGAAGCTCCTGTTGTTACGGTTCTGCCTTTGTCCAGAAACGGTTTCATAAGCTTTATGACCTTAGTCTCAGAAAGCCTTTTTCCCTTGGGATGACTAGAATCTTTTCCTGAATAAGGAGTGGCAGGAAAATAACATTTGATGCAGCTTTTATATAAGAAACATATAAATATTTTCATATAAAGACCACCGCAAAACATAATCATAAACAGAACTTTGCACGATACCTTGGCAAGCTCAGCATGCCCTACTAATTCATTGAAGGACATGCATTTGTCAGATTCACAGGCAGGATGACACACAATCTCTTGCTGCATCCAAATGGTGCCATTTTTCGTGTTTACGCCTGGTGCAGCTGAATTGTTCTTATCTGTGAGTGGACGTTTTTTGCGGGGAAAGCTTCTGTTCTCTTTCTCCGATGTAGAACCCTCATCCTCATCTGAGTTCACCTCTGTTATAGCACATCTTTATTTGAAAACAGCAGTGTCAGATTGGGGGAAGCATGAATGTGACTGAGAAATTAAAACTGAATCAAAAAAAATGCTAACCTTTACAAGTACCATAAATTTACAACCACTGTTACAAACTCAAATCAAATGTATGTTTTTATTCTATATTAGTAACAATAACAGCAGCTCACTACTCAAAACGGTAATTCTAGAAAGCGCCCAGAATCAAACCGGCAACACTTGATTATGAGTTAGCAGTTCTTACCGCTGCAACACCCAAGCGGTCATGTCAGCGTCGTAACCCTAACCTGATTTATTTTTCTTCAGTTATCCTTGAATAAAAGCACACTTGTTTTGTTATACGTGTACCTTTTGTGGAAGTGTTTATTTGACATTTGGACTTCAGTCTCCACACATTATATACTTTATGTCAAAATGTTGTCATTAGTAGCATAATATGAAAAAAGTCTCTGTTTTAGGTATGTGTTCAACATTTCTTGTCTCGCATTTCCTGTCATCCTACATTTACATAGATCGTTGTAGACACGGAACACACATGAAATGCTCGTGTTCCAAATGACAATATATTATTTATCCTATGAAAAACTGCAGGCACCTCGCACACAGATAAAGAGCCTTGAGTTGGGAGGACATTTTGCCCAAGTGCAGTGGTTGGGGATGGGAATGAGCAGGCTGCTTGCTGCTTTGCTGATCGACACATTTATAAAACAAAAGACGAGGTGTGAAGGAATTAAAGTTGGCCCGGGATGACACATTTTTTCGTAGGCTTTAGGGATTCTAGTGTTCACAACACTATATCAAGACAACTTCAAACTAGAATGCGGCACTAGACAAGGGTGCCCCTTGTCACCACTACTATTTACAATCGCCATTGAGCCACTGGCTGTTCACTTTTAAAATATATCAGAGACAAAAGGGATTTTCAGAGAAGGACTTAAACAGAAAATATCACTATATGCAAATGACATGGTACTGTATATATCAGACCCTCAAAATTCAGTGCCTGCAGCCCTAACTCTATTAGCAGAATTTCAAAAGATATCTGGACTCAAAATTAATTTGAACAAAAGTGTGCTTCTTCCAGTGAATTCATTAGCAAACAGCATTAGATTGGACACCTTCCCTTTTATCATGCAGATCAGTTTAAATACTTATGGGTAAACAGCACAAGTAAATATACATTTTGCTGTTTGCAAGGACAAAATTAAACAAGATGTGCATAGATGGTCTACCCTCCATCTTACTTCAGCAGGAAGAATTAACACTATCAAGATGAATATGCTCCCTAAGCTTCTGTTTCTATTTCAAAACATCCCCATCTACATTAACAAATCATTTTAAAGAAATTTGATTCAATCATAACCTCATTTATTTGGGATTTGAAATATCCATGATTCCAAAGGGCGACCCTACAACGACCTACATCAGAAGGTGGCATCACTCTACCTAATTTTAAATTTTATTACTGAGCAGCAAACATTCTGTACAAGCTATCAAAACCTGGACACTGACACAAATAGAAGAACACACAGAACACACACTAGCATGGTCTGCAATAGAAATGAAATCATGCAGTATTTCTTTATATTCCTTGCTTTGTACACCAGTAAGTACAAGGTATCGTCAATATTTTAACAACCCAATTGTCCTTCATTCACTCAGAATATGGAGCCAATGTAGGAAGCCCTTCAAGTTAAAGAATATTTTCTCTGTGGCACCTCTACATGATAACAACTAAAACCTACACAGGTTTTAATGCTTGGAAAACGCATGGGATAAAATCATTAAGAGACTTGTATATAAATAATGTCTTTGCATCCTTTGAACAATTACAATTGCAACACAATTTTTCTACTATCTCCAAATTAGAAACGTTGCTAAACAAAATCTACCCGATTTTCCTCACCTCCCACCTATTTCTATTCTAGAATAGATAAAGACTGAAGACTCGGAAAGCATTTCTATAATATATAAAACCATTTTAAAGTCCCTTCCTTTTAAAGATCCCAAAGTACAGTGGGAAAAGGATCTCTTACTCAACATTTCAGAGGAGGAGTGGAAGGTAGCCACGCACAGAATTCACTCTAGCTCAATATGCACAAATTATTCAACTTAAAATTTTTTATTGACCATATCTATCTCATATAAAATTGTCCAAAATGTTTCCAGGGCAAGACCCAACCTGTGAATGTTGCAATCAAGCACCAGCTTCACTAGGCCACATGTTTTGGTGTGTACCAAATTAACATTCTGGACAAAAATGTTTAAATGTCTATCAGACAGCCTTGGTGTCACAATCACTCCTAATCCATTAACATGCATCTTTGGTGTACTGCCTGATGGGTTTAAAGTGGAGAAGGACAAACAAATTGTAATTGCCTTTACTTCACTACTAGCACATAGACTTATCTTGCTCAACTGGAAGAATCCTAGCCCATCTCTGTTAAGTCAGTGGGTAACTGATGTCATTTACTAACTAGATAAAATAAACACTAATGCATCAATGCATTGCGTCACAAAATCAAATATGGGCTTTTGTCCCAGGCAGAGTACTGAGAAGGGAGTAATCATACAACCTTCTCCTGTGTGCTTACTCTGATTCCTTTAACAATAAACTCTTTAAAACAGAGAATTCAGGAAATTCCTGGGTTAACCAACCTAGGGATTTATTGGGATTTTCCCATTCACGCATACTGTATGAGGATAGTCAAATAATTGTGGAACCAATAGCATGCATCAATGACAATCCAGTATAAGGGTAGGGATCCTGCAATTTGGGCAAAAGGCCTACAACCACAAGCATCGCAGCTGCTTTTGTTTAAAAGAAACTGGCTAGTAAGTAGTCACATGGCAAATTTATACAGTTACAAATACTCTTAGGAAAAAAAATCCATAAGCTGTGGGTGAGAAAATTAAATCCTTGACGGTCAAATGAAAACCATGACTGATCCAAACATAAACAATATGCCATTGCATCTTTCATAATTCTTCAAATAAGGCTTGGTAGCTCCTTCCATAGCTTGGAATGGGAACAAGCTGTATTATTTCATATGCAACAGCACCTGCATATCTTGTCTAATATCACTGTGATGTTTTCTGCACTTGATGCCGCAATTAGGGAGCCCCCTGTTGTGTACCACTGAAATATACAAAGACACAGTATCTCTGAAAAAGGGTGGGATTAGACACTGTGAAATCACAAGAGAACTAAAGAGCAGACAAGGTTTCAAAGACAAAACAAACACCACAAATTAAGTATCCACATATTTGTTTTCAGCAATGAAGTTTGTGGTTTTAGAAGTGCAGATAACTGTGTGTCTGTGCCTTTCTTTCTTTATTATGTATTGTACCATTAGATAGATTTGCCCTGTTCTTCAAAGCATTATGAGCTGAACCGCACAAATCTCTGACCAATGTGGATGTCTTAAAACAGTAAATACATTTGACTTAGGAATGAACATATGGAGCAGCTAATTTGGTCAGTGTTAGCCACAATTACAGATAAGCCAGTTTAAAAAATGTAAGGATGATGAGACTGACAAATGTAGCCATGTCCATTACATTCAAAATGTGAACGTAACCAGAGGTAGGTATGGGGCTATATTAAACAGTGCAATTGATTTCCATCTTATTTCTAACACCTTCATTTAAATTCACAACACAAGTTAAAATGATTGTAATGTCCAGCTAGCTGACAGGTCACATCATTGCACTCTTAAAGCAAGCATAAATCATGTATTTTTGTTTTTGAACTAAGTTCATAATGGGATGAAGTTGAAATCCTTTTTTTAGTGTATATTGCTCCAGAAGAACAGAGGGATTTCCACATTTTAGTAAACCATGCAGGATTTTTATGTAATAGGCATGAATACCCAAAATCCTCTACTGAAATTTAAAGCCCTGCATATGCTAATCAAAATCACAGCTCTAGCAGTCTAAAAATTGTGCTATGTCAAATGGTAATTTCAGTTTAAAGTCAATTAATTGTATAGCACTACCCTCTAGTACCACTAAAGTGCTCTCTCTCTTCCTTTTATGATCCTGGTCTGTATTTCTCCTACTAGTAAGTCTTTGCCCCAACTCTCTTAAAACCTAATGTCTCAAAGGATCACTGTTTAGATCTGTGAAACTCTTAAAGGGCCTTAGCTTGCAAAGAAGCTATTATGCTTATTATCAGTTTCCTTTGGCAGTAGAGTCCCAACTGTGAGCCATCTAAAGCCACCTGCCAGCCTTCTCTGAACAGGAAGTTACTTTATGCCATCTCTATTGTGAAACCATATGCAGACATCTGGTTACCTGTGAGTCTTCTGCCAGGGTTTTTTTTTTTTTTTTTTCTCTCTTTTACTTGTTAGAGGATTGGTCACTCAAAGTTAAATTCAGTTTCCTAACCTAAAAAAACTATTTCAAGCTTCTTCACAGGCCACCAGTTTCATATCTCTTGTTATTATGTTTTTAATGAAAGGTTTACTTCCTGGACTGTGAAATACTCCTGTCTCTAAAATCCGGTGATTTCAAGTAGAGGTGCTCTCTTACTGTCAGCAGGAGTTTCCCTCTCTCTTGTCTGTGTTTTTTTTAATCTAATCTGTGGCAGTCCATTTGGGCACTTGCCCTGACAACACCTTGCCAGATATCTACTTCACATTACATATATACAACATTCATAAACTCCTTCGAATTACAAAAAAGTTGATTACTTGAAAAACTACTAAGGATACCTGGCTTCAGGTCTGTTCATGCAAGCCCTCAAACAGACACTTTACCAGTAATACCTGGGATGCCCTTCTTGCATAAAACTGATTATTTCTTATATTCTAGATTTGCTTTTCCACTTTTTTCCTCTTTTGTTCTTAAAATACTGTTGGTATGCCTGGCACTATACAGTATAGTCATGACTTGCCTTTATACCTACTAACAGAGCGACTTTTTTCATACATGGAAGCAAACATAATGTAACTTTGATCACAAACAGTGCTTTAGATATTACTCCTTGAGAACACCAAAATAATATTTTATCCCGGTGCTTTTCCTGCATATATCTCAACACACATTCAGGGTATAAATCAGGTATAAAGAACTTTTTGTTAAATTAAACATTGATGAGACAAATTTTGCTACCTGATTTCTAAAGTTATAGATGATCTTTTATAAAATTGATGGCCTCATAGCTCACACTTTCATAAATGAGTTGCTGTTGTGCACTTCTGTTTGGTTTTCATGCCTGCAACACAGGCAGTCATACTCAGGGTTACAACGTTACTAGCTCTGAAGAAAAGTCACAGTTCCATATAAAATACTGATGTTTGGCAAAATTTCATCTATTAAAAGCACTAGGTCATTTCCACCCATTCACCCTTTGACACAATTACATCAGTTAATTAATGATAAAAACAAAGAACTGTCATTAGGTTTTTTATTGGGCTCTTTGCTGTCCATAAAAGCTTTCCTTAATGGCAATACTGGCCCCTTCGGTGCCACAGTCAAAATGTTACGATTTTCTTCATCAAGAACTACAGTATTTTAAGTGTATTTCTTTATTAATACTAAAGGCTATTTCTTCACTTAATGCCTTTTGTTTGTATTTATTAATTAGCAGTTTCTTAAGCAAACAGGGTTTGAAAAAAAAGCTATACAAATTACACCAGTTATCATTAAGTGTAGCTTATACACATTTGCAGTATCTGTGAAAACAGTGGTAAATGCGGGTTGTGACATAATCTAAAATGGAAAAGAATATGTAGCTGTACTTAGGCAATAACTTGAAATTGCATTTGCAATATCTCTGTGCATATAGGCTGAAAGATCCATAATACCACTATGGCAAAGTAGTACTGTGTAGTTCTGAATCACCTATAGGTAAACAGTAGGTCCTGCATTATCAGTGCATTAACTTGGATTGTGCTGTGCTAATGACACAAAATTACTTGTGTACTTTTCAAAACACAGTATGTGGGGAAACAGAAACCAGATCGCCATGTTGTTTTGATGGACATTCATAATGCATTTGTACCTGTTCCTCATAGTTTTCAAAAGGCATCCTTTGATTTCTTCAGGATACCAGAAGCCATTATAAATCTTGTCTTAAGTCTTGTCTTGTCTTATTTTCAAGACCTGCACCTCTGTTTCACCATGCCAGATTTTCCCACTACATGGCAGTCCCTGGAGATCGATGGAATTGTTGGGTGTACCATGTCCCTATTGGCCTTCACTATGGCCATGGAAGTGATTATTAAAGCAATCAAATGGGTCATGTGGAGTGTACGGTTAAAGTTGGGAGTCCATTTATAACATATTTGGTGACTATGACCATGATAGGACCGAGCCAGAATATAGATCAAGACATCCAAGTCAAAAAGTATCTTTTGAAAGGAAGATTGATAGAACAAAGGTTTTTAATAGATCAAGAGCATACCAATGCTGTCAGAGAAACCAATAAAAACCCTGGAGGGTGGTTCAAAATTAAAGGACGCTGACCATGTAGAAGAACTCAGGTAAGAAACTATCTGAGGCCTGCATACTATCAACTGATATTTGCTACCAGGCAAGTTGAAAATCTGGTGCCTATAGTCTTTCCTTGACTAATGAGGCCACTAACCATGTATGACTTCACCCTTACAAGAGTCGAGAAGATAGAGAGGAAAATCAAATCATATGTGACAAAATGGCTAGGTCTCAGATGCTTGAGCAGTATCTGCATGGTCATGGGGCACTTAACCTCTAGCTTTATAGAGAAGTTTGGCATAGAAAGCTAAGTGATAGCATCATCAATTCCATTGCTCCAACTTCAACAACAGGTTGTAAATGGGGTGCTAAAAACTACATCTGAGCAGCAACATATGATAGTGGTTGCAGGAGTAGGCAGGGTGTGCCAAGGCTGTGTCACAAGCTAAACAGGGCCAATGGATGAGTGTGGAGAAATGGATGATGGTGATGAGTAGTACTAGTTTCCTTATTCAAGCAACCTATTATGTCCTTCACACCTCTGAAAATCTCAAACAATGGGTGGGAGAAGATCCACCATACCCTTTGTATGCGACACCAGCAAAACTCAGACCCATCTTTACTGGATAAAAAAGAACCTATCAAAGGTTAGAACACCTGTAGACAAAACCAAGTGCTTGGAAACAGCATAATTATTATTGGTTCAAGAAGGGTAACAAGGCCTGAGGACGATCCTTCCAAAGACCAGAAATGGTCAATTGGATGCTGCCTGGGACTGGGAAATGCCGGTGAAATAGGTCAACAGCTTTCAGTACTATTGAAGGCCAGATTTGCTACTGTATTTCAACTCATTTCAAACTATCTACTTTGTGGAATTCACAGTCCCTTGGAAAGATGCTATGGAGAAAGCCATTGAGCGGAAGAAGCTGTTATATAGCAAGCTATCAAGAGAGGTAGAGGAACATGGCTGGAAGAGTGAAGACCTATGAGGTGGACGTTACATTGCATCACTCACTAACTTTCTCTCTTTCTTTCCTAGGTGACGAAGCGGAAGCGGAAGTAGAAGCAGACAATGGCCGACAGTGAGATGAATCGCGTTCCCGTCGTCGTCGAAGAACTCCAGGCACTCGACAAACAGATTCAGAAACTCCTGTCCAGACAAAGGTACCTCAGAGACTTGAAGACTTGGCTGCTGGACAAACCACACCAAACAACTGAAGTCGGCGTAACATCAACCCCACCTCGTGCCGCTCACGTCCAAGGGCAAGTAAGCTTCACCCCCGCGCCTCGTAAGAACAACGACAACACTGATGAAGACCTCGACGGGTTTCAGCTTTGCAGGCGGGGGTTCAAGGCTAGAACACCTCCATCGGCACAGGCGAGCATTCAAATCCAGAACCGATTCGACCCTCTCCGCGTCCCCAGTCTGCCTTCAACCCGGGTGATGTAATCGTGGTAGGTGATTCGATTGTACGAAACCTGAATATCACGTGCCCTAATCGAAAATCCTTTGTTTCTTGTTTTCCCGGTGCTCGAGTTCGAGATGTGATGAGGCGGGCGCCGACCTTCTACCAGAAGCACAAGAGGGCAATTGGATCCATCATTCTACACGCTGGCGTAAACGACATAAGGCACCGAGAGTCGGAGGTTCTCAAGGCTGACTTCGCAGCACTAGTTGAAGACACGAAGGAGAGGACCCCATCCGCAAAAATCTTCATCTCGGGTCCACTACCTCTCGTCAGACGATCGAATGAATACTACAGTCGTCTGCTGGGTTTAAACAACTGGCTGAGAGGCTTCTGCGAGAATCAAGACATCGGGTTTATAGACAACTGGGATCTTTTTGGGAAAGGCCCGCTTCTTCAAGCGGGATGGACTGCATCCGAATAGATTTGGCGCCCGGGTCCTCTCCGAAAACATCGCTAAGGTAATTCGTCTATCTTGACTGTCTACTTCTACTGTTAACCCCTTACGTAATGCTACTGCTTTGATAGGACATAATGGCTTAACAGAGTCTTCCGTTAAAGTGCACAACATTAATAATCTAATAACAAATCTTAATGCACGTAAAAAATCTAGGCAGTGCGGCATAAACACCAATAATTTAATTGAAATTACTACTTCAGATCAACACTGCATTAAGACTATAAAAACGGATTGTAGATTACATAAAAAGTACACACAGAGCGGCGTTAACAAAAATAACTTAATTTTTGTTCCGATTACCAATAACACACATAAAATTCAGCTCTGCCCTTCAGAAACATTAAATATGGCACTATTAAATGTTAGAGCTTTAACTAACAAGACATTTTTTATAAACGATCTTATTAGTGATAGAAAGATTGATTTTATTGCGCTAAATGAAACATGGCTTAACTCAAATGGGGCGGCTGTTTTAATAGAATCTGCGCCCGGATTACAGTTTTACTGTGCAGACCGCCAGGGAAAAAGGGGCGGATTGGCAAACATTTACTCGAGCCGATTAAAATGTAAAGATGTTAGTTTTGGTAAATTTAAGTCCTTTGAGTATCTCACCGTTGTTATTCATGGAGATTCTCACGTTCTCGTATTATCCGTGTATAGACCTCCTAAATATAACGCGTCTTTCCTTGAGGAATTCTCTGACTTAATGTCAATTTTAGTTACAAACTATGACACTCTTAATAGTCGGCGACTTTAACTTTCATGTCGACAATCAGTGTGACCAAAAGGTAAAGGAATTCATGAACCTCCTGGACTCTTTTGATTTGAGGCAGCTCGTTAATCAGCCTACACATAAAGCAGGTCATACGTTAGACTTAGTGATTACTAAAGGACTTAAAGTTGATATAAAGCAGGTCATTGATATCGGTCTATCAGACCATTTCCTTCTACTATCTTAATATAGAAATAAAGATAGAAAACGCTCATGAGAAGCATTTTGTTAAAAAACTATTCTAAGCAATCAGTCTGTTTATAATGCCAACTATAATACCGAGGATAATGTAAATAGTAAAGTGGAAAACTTTAATTCTAAAGTAAGAACTGCTGTTGACATAGTTGCACCTGAAAAGACAGTTAAAAAATCCTCTAGTATTGTTATTCCATGGAAGACCCAAAGAGTGTCTGATTTAAAAAGAACATGTCGTAGAGCTGAGCGTAAATGGAGGAAAACTAAACTAACTATCCATTATGAGATATTGAAGGCTAAAATAACAGAATACAATAACACTGTCCGTCTTGAGAGGCGCTGCTATTTCTCTAATATTATAAATAACAATGCTAGTAATCCCAGAGTCTTATTTTCTACAATTGATCGTCTGTTAAACCCAGGTAACACAAAGGAATGCCCCCAGAATACTTCCAGTGAAACCTGTGAGAACATTGCTGTATTTTTCAATCAAAAAATTAATGATATTAGAGATAACATAGTATATCTCCCCAACACTGCAGAACCTCCAAAGCCCGGTACTCCATTATAAACAAATTAAATGCTTTCACCAGGATAGATTTACCTGAATTACATAGTATAATCTCTCAACTGAAACCCTCCACCTGCGTCCTTGACCCAATACCAACCAGGTTTTTCAAAGAAATATCAGGCGTGCTAATTGACAATATTCTGGACATAGTTAATTGTCATTAGATACGGGGTCTTTCCAGACTGTCTTAAGACTGCTGTAGTTAAACCCCTGCTCAAGAAAAATAATCTTGACCCCTCTGCCTTTGAAAATTTTAGACCCATCTCTAACCTGCCCTTCTTAAGTAAAATTCTAGAGAAGGCAGTCATTATGCAGTTAAATGACCACCTCAATAAACATGCTATTCTTGATAAATTTCAGTCAGGCTTCAGAACAAATCACAGTACAGAAACTGCACTTGTTAAAGTAGTAAATGACTTGCAGGTAAATGCAGACAGAGGCCATTTATCTGTTCTCATCCTCTTAGATCTGAGTGCTGCATTTGACACCATTGATCACAATATTCTTAGAAATCGCCTTAGTCAATGGGTGGGCCTCTCTGGCAGTGTCTTAAATTGGTTTGAATCCTACCTGGCAGGGAGAAAATTCTTTGTGAGTTGTGGTAATCAAATCTCAAAGACACATGATATCCGATATGGTGTTCCACAAGGCTCTATCCTGGGTCCGCTGTTTTTCTCAATCTACATGCTTCCGTTAGGTCAGATTATCTCAGGTTACAACGTGAGCTACCACAGCTATGCTGATGACACACAGCTGTACTTATCAATAGCACCTGATGACTCCGACTCTTTCGATTCACTAACACAATGTCTTACTGGTATTTCTGAATGGATGAATAGTAATTTTCTCAAACTAAATAAAGAGAAAACTGAAATTTTAGTAATTGGCAATAATGGATTCAATGAGGTTATCAGAAATAAACTTGATGCACTAGGATTAAAAGTTAAGACGGAAGTAAAAAATTTAGGGGTAACCGTTGACTGTAATCTGAATTTTAAATCGCATATTCATCAGACCACTAGGACAGCATTTTTTCACTTAAGAAACATAGCTAAAGTTAGACCTCTTATATCATTGAAAGATGCTGAGAAATTAATTCACGCTTTTGTTTTCAGTAGACTAGATTACTGTAACGCACTCCTCTCAGGACTACCCAAAAAAGACATAAATCATTTGCAACGAGTGCAGAATGCAGCTGCTAGAATCCTAACTGGGAAAAGAAAATCCGAACACATTTCTCCAGTTTTGATGTCACTACACTGGTTGCCTGTGTCATTCAGGATTGACTTTAAAATACTGCTTATGGTTTATAAAGCCTTAAATAATCTCGCTCCATCTTATATATCGGAATGCCTGACACGTTATATTCCAAATCGTAACCTTAGATCTTCAAATGAGTGTCTCCTTATAATTCCAAAAGCTAAACTTAAAAGAAGTGGTGAGGCGGCCTTCTGCTGTTATGCACCTAAAATCTGGAATAGCCTGCCAATAGGAATTCGCCAGTCTGATACAGTAGAGCACTTTAAAACACTGCTGAAAACACATTACTTTAACATGGCCTTTTTATAACTTCACTTTAACTTAATACTGATACTCTGTATGTTCAATTCTTCATAATAACTATTCACAGTGGCTCCAAAATCCATACTGACCCCTACTCTCTCTTATGTTTCTTTTTCCGGTTTCTTTGTGGTGGCGGCCTCCATGAAAACCCTAAATACAAAGAGGACTGTTTGACTTATGTTAGGTAGATTGCCCAGAGGGGACTGGGCGTCTCTTGGTCTGGAACCCTACAGATTTTATTTTTTCTCCAGCCTTTGGAGTTTTTTTTGTTTTTTCTGTCCACCCTGGCCATCGGACCTTACTCTTATTCTATGTTAATTAATGTTGACTTATGTTTATTTTTTATTGTGTCTTCTGTTTTTCTATTCATTTTGTAAAGCACTTTGAGCTACATTTTTTTGTATGAATATGTGCTATATAAATAAATGTTGATTGATTGATTGGTTGGTTGCAGGTGCTATACGACAACATCGGAGGTAAGGTTGTTAAAGAACCTAAGGATCAGTTATTAAGCATTAGGTTGGACAATTAAGGTGATGTCAGTGGCTGCAGAGGAGAGTAGCCAGAGGCTGTGGTTAAATAGAATTGACCCCAATTGAGATGTTGGGACACCAGTTATTACCAATGAACCTACCTGAAACGTTGTGGGTCAAGTTAGTGAAATGTTGAGGATTGTAGGCACCCACTTGATAACTTCAATGACAGGTTTGTACAGCCCTGTGATATAGCGGATCCGTGGCTCCAAACAAATGGCCAGTTTTTTATAAATAATTTGTTTGGCAGTGTTAGTCTCCTTGGGCATACTCGCCCAACCACGGGCAGCTGATAAGGTAATTGGGGTGAGACGCGCCTGCACGAGAAGGTGCTATTATTCACAATTCCTTCACTGGCTTCCTGCGGTGTGTGATTGAGACGCTGCGCCTATGGAGCCGTATAAGTACGGGCTGGCACAGAAGATGGAAGAGAAGAGGAAAAAGAAACAAAATGTGTAAAAGAAAAAGTCTGAATGGAGGTTACCAGGAGGGAAAGCAGGAGCAAGAGAGCAGGTGTGAGTAAGAGGAAGCTGACAGCCTGGAGGAAGACATTTTTGCCGCTCGCCATTTAAGTCCAGGAAGGGAGCGGGAGCTGGTGACAAAGGTTCGGAAAGGGAGCCTTTCCGTGTCCATGGACGAGAAGGACCCAAGCCTGGGTCCAGATTGGGAGCCCTGCAGTGAACCATGGAAGCGGCAGGGACCTGGACCTGTTGACCGTGTAGATGGAAGGCTGTGCGTTTTGAGTAGGTGTCTTCTCAGTTTTTTCATGGGTTGCACCAAGGTTCATTTTTAATGGACAGATTTCTGTCAGCCATTTTAACCTCGCTTTTATTGGAAGTATTTATTGCCAATTTTAACCTCCACATTTTACACCTTGTTTTCATTTGATTGTTAATAAAAGCACTTTTGCTCCATCCCGTTGTTTAGCATGATTTGTCCCAATTTGCCAGCTCATTCAGTTACGTTATCGACAGTGTTGGGTGCAAGAGGCTGCCAAAACAGGAAAAGGGAGCATGGAGCAGGACCTGCACCGTCCCAAGCCCCCATCACTGTGCGAAGCAGAGCAAATATAGCTGCAAATTTTCACTACAATGAATCTTTTAGGTAATATTACATTACTTCCTGTGTATGTGTAAACACTGCAAACTCCATAACAAAGCAGAATATATGTGCATATTTTGCAGAGATAAATGAATATACCTTTGGGGTACAGGCATTTCAATAGGGCATGGTCAAATCATTTCAAATTAGTAATTAGCAAGAGGTTTCTTTAAAAAAAATAATAAAACGGGGTAAAGTTAAATAGACTAAACTATGTATGCACATGTAAATCTGAATCCTTTGACATACAGTACATCAAGTTTGTTCAGTTTTAGGATTTCCAGCATTATCTGAGAAATTTATTGAAGTCAGTTAGATTTTCCAAAAATGACAGATGCGAGAAAGCCAAATGCATCTGAAGTTGCTAAAAGTATGTATGGAATTTCTGTGTCATGCAGCAGATAATATAATAACAGGAAAACTGCCGATGGCGTCCCACTTAGAAATTATGAATAGCTTTACCTTAAAAAAGTGGCCTCAAATTCTGGTTAAACTGAATGGTTACAGTTTATTTCTCAGACAGCCAATACTAAATAATCAAAAATACAGTATGTGCTATAAAAAAATACAGCAGATATCCAAACTTCTTGGGATTTTGCTTTCTCTTCTAAGACATCTTTAACATTTTTGTGTGATCGATGCCTTTTCAAAATCAAAAAGAAATTAATATGTGAAAATAAGAATCAATCAATATGTAAAATAAACCCAAATTGTGGCCCGTCAACCACATCCCTTGCTATACGAGCAGTAACCACAGTAGCATCAACCGATCTCACCACCACACTCAGCCAAGAGAGTAGCTCCGTTTATAATTTTAATGACAACAACATAACTAAAGTTAGGTTATTTACTTCCTAAATTCCTAAGAGGAAATAAAAGTGAAAAATGTTTTGATCACTACACTTCATTCTTAAACACTGTTATCTGAACATCTTCATGATATGCCATATTCCACCTAGCACACCAATCATAGCATATGTTTTTTAGTCAGGAAAAGCAGGGCCAGGTCTGAGATATTAAGGAAAATAGCAAAGTAAATAATACAGCTACTGACAATGAAGCTGGTGGACCAGTAGGTGGCACTCTGCACACTGAGCCAGGAAAATCTGTGAAATGCCAGACAAAGCTTTGTCCTTGAAGAAGCTGACTGCAGTATGATAAATACAGTATGTCCTTATAATTTGTGGTCATTAAGGCAAGGCTGGATTTGTAATTGTGCTGAAGCTGGTGTCTTGGTCAATTTTTTTTAATGCACATTCAGTCATGAAAGTATAAATTTCCCGACACTATTGACAGGCAATTATTTACTTCTACACTTAATCTAGATGGCAGAATTGATTCAGAACAGAAACCAAGCAAAATCTGGGTGGGGACAGCATTTAAGTAATGGAGGAAATAAGTTAATCCTGGTTATACTGTATGTAGTATAATAGTAAGATTTGTTTAGCAGACCAGAAACCAATAGTAATATTCTTTCTTTTTAACTCTACACAATAAAGTATTTTTAATTGCAGTCTCTTCTATGTGACAGTTATTTATTATGTGGATTAGTCACTTAATGAGCAAAAATACATATCTTCCTGCAAGTATTCATGAGATCTGCAAACTGGAAAAAGGCATCTGTAGTGAACCAATATATATTTTACTGCATTTACAGTTTTCTTATGTGTACTATTACAAATGCATTGTGATACTGCATTAACATTTTCCTTTTGAGCTATATTTCCTTGTTTGTTATTTATTGAATTTGTTGTTTCTGACGTGCAAGTATACGTTTATTTTTCACAACACAGTGGGAGGGGAAAAAAATCCTTTGAATTTTAGAGAGCAATTTTAATTACTGATGTGAAGAGGACTTCTGGAAAGCATATTTTAATATGCTATAACTCAGGAAACTGGCTCTGTAAGACTAACACTACAAAGAATTAACTGCACTGTTTTAACAATCAATTTATCTTTTTCCGGCATGCAAACACACTTACTGCAAATGTCTAATATATAGTTCTGTGTTGTAATGGTAACAATATAAGTCCAAAAGGATTTACCTAAGTGCTACAAACCTGAAGGCATATTGTTTGGAAAGCAGTACATTTTTAAACAATTGTTTTCATGATTTTTTAAATTTTTTTTTTTTTTGCATTAATTCATCACTTTTAGTGAGACTACATAAAATGCATCAATTTCTATAGTATAGCAGCCCATTCTCACTTTCTGTTTGTAAAATAATATGCCATGATAGTCTAGAAGGAAAGGTAATGAACTGTTAATTTCATCAATTATCACAGATCATGACTGAAATGACACCAATAGCTGGTGTTAATTGATGTTAAACCATGCTGTATAAATCACTCAATAGAGGGCACAAAAAGTTTTTGAGTAACTGTAAAATTACTGCAGTACATGAACTGTAGCTTCATTCTGGTGATGGACTGCAGATTTTAGATGACTCCTGTATACAGTATGTTGAAGCCAAAATTCTCAGTAAACACTATCATATCTTACAGACTTTCGACTACACATTTCTCAGTTCAGCTCATTAAAATGATAGTGTTAGTGCACAGGTTCAAATATATCAAAATACTGTACATTACCACTTAATTCTTTAAGCTATGATTTTCTAGGTGGTTGCTACCGATTACAAATTCATACTACTATACTGCAGTAACATCTAAACAACTTTCGTTTTGTTTTTTTTTTTAATAAAAAAAAAGCTTCTTATGTCAAAATACATCATGCACATATTAAAGCTATACAACTTATATTCTACGCCATACCAAAAACATAAAACAAACAGCAAATAACTAAAATGAATACCATATACAGTATAAGCATGATAAATAGAGCATTTGTATGCTCCATGAAGCATGAAAAGTACAGACTGTGCTGCTTTTTAATATTCTCATTATATCATCTATTTCTTTTATACATTTGTTGAAAAGCACAACATTCAAGTGGAGATGAAGTGCAAAGTCAGAACAAAGGTTTCCTGCTCTAAATTATCTCTCTGTAATATGAGGTTAGCATGGGAAGCTAAAGGGGGAATCTTTATCTGTAGGTTACATTATTTAACTCCACAAAATTAAAAAATAAACAAATACTTTAGTGTAATATTTTAAGATTTACTACATAATCCAGAAAGCCACTAAAGCTACACTTTTTAAACAAATTAAGGTGGTAACTATTTAAGATTCATAACAAGTCAATCTAAGTACCAACTAAAAACAGACTGTCAAATAGAATTATTGTACATATATGGCTTCACAATTTAAAGTAACAGCATGCTGTATGGGAAAATAAGCTGAATCCTCCAGAGACAACACCAACAATTCAGTTGGTACATTGTCATGACAGGTTGACAGATATGCTTAAAGGCAGAATATTTTTTATTTTTTTTTAAGATTGCATCCAACAAAGATAAAAATCTGTTTTACACATTGGTATTTCAGATCAGGAAATTAAAATAAATTCTTAACGTACTCTAAATATACTCCCTCTATGTATTTTTTTGACAAAATTACTTTTATTCAAATTTGTCTTTTGTTTCATATTGATACTCCATAATTTGTTGTATAACAATATTTATAAATTGGGTTTTTGTCCCACCTGAGAGCCCCACAGTCGACTGATGTTTTTAAACGGAATCTAAAAACTCATCTTTTTAAAAAGATATTTTGTTAAAGTATAAATAGATTTTCTTGTTTTATTATTTTTGTTTTTACCCTGTAGCACTTTGAGATTTCTAAAATATGTAGTGCAATATAAATAAAATGTATTATTATTAAATTTATTACTACCATAACCATTTCTGAGAAAAGGTTTCACTTCTACTATACCAACACTAGAATGACTTATGCCCCCCCTCTCCACCCACACACTGATACACAGATTTCAAAAACACCACGCTGTGCCAATTTGTATTCTTCACTGCTATGCCTGCTCCTGGCATGACCATTCAGTTGACATTACAGGACTGTGAGCCTCTACTGTTTCAGCATTTTATTAAATTATTATAGAAGGAAGAATACAATTTGCATTAAATACACTGAAAACAGAGCAAATCAACAGCTTTGTTAATACTATGCAAGTTGAAAAAAACATTCTTTGAACAGGTCTTACATTAGCAATGGCAGATATTATATGCTATCAATTTTTTGATTTTTAAATTAATGTAATCATATCCTATGGTCAATATAGCAAATTTATGGTTTCAAATTTTACACTTCAAAAAATCTGACAAGATTACACCTTTCTTATTGTAATATGAAAACATTCAAATATTTTATTTCTTTAAATTAGCACTTCCAGCATAATTTTGTATGACCTTAAAATCTGTAAAGTTTCACCTTATCCAGCACCACAATACAGTAGAAATTATTTAAAAATCTTTCCTCTTTCAGACATAATTGGTTTTTAAACTAAAACCTGAATG
The DNA here is from genome assembly GCF_016835505.1 of Polypterus senegalus. Classification (NCBI taxonomy): domain Eukaryota; kingdom Metazoa; phylum Chordata; class Cladistia; order Polypteriformes; family Polypteridae; genus Polypterus; species Polypterus senegalus. The sequence goes on from NC_053156.1 coordinate 123,929,664, forward strand.
TTGTCACAAGCTTTGCAAGCACATAAAGCATTTAGAACAGATCGATGACCATCTCATGAATGATTGAATTGCAATTTATTTAATGAGAGAAATGGGCTGGTCTAAAATGTAACTACTATTTTAAAGCATGCAAGCATTCATACAATTCATGCAATTACAACACCTGCACATTCCTCTAGCTAAATCTGAACCTACATTTTTAATAACAGGATCATCAGGATTGCAGAAGTAAACTCTGAAAGGGCAAATGTAGTCTTATTAAATAAATTAAAATCCAAATCTTTTCGATGTGGGAGAAAACTGATGTACTTGAAAAATAAATTCATGTGGACAGTGGGAAACCATAAGATTCCATACAGTCAGTGAACAGGCTAGAAACCCCAACCAGTCCTCCAACTAACATTACCAAAAACCCTAATTTATGTGTTTACTGCAGTGAAATTTATAGCCAAGCAATCATGCTTCACAATGCCTTATCACTGAAGTCATATATTAATGGCACTCTGTCACCCTGCAGATTATTCATTTGCACTTCCTGACACATGAAGCTGTGCAATTATTCATTTAATGTCACTTGCTATCAAAACTAGGTTACTGCAGTTCTTTTCTTGCCAGCTCCTTTATTGCTAGACCTCTTCAACACATTAATTAATACTGTATACACATTTTTTAGTTTGTTTTAACAGTTGTAATGTGTTATCTATATGCTTAGCTGTAATTAAATCTCTTTGTTAAATAAAACAAAGAAGACTTAGCATTATATTTCACATAGCAATGCAATTTGCATGAAGGCATGGAACAAGGAGAACGAATATTATAAATATATACAATATCTATGACATACTGTATGTATGGTAGTGTGTTGCACTAACTACTCACTGTTATTATTTATCTAAAATATCACTTTGATTACATTGCATTTGTCAGTTGTGGATAAACAATAGTTGACTGCTTATATATTTAACTAGATGATATTACCATTCTGGAAAATGCATGAATGACTGTAGCAAGTATGATTCTTATGGAAGACTAAGCCACATGCATTTTCATGTAATGCACATATTAAAGTGAATGATATAATGAATATGGATTTTCTCAGTTTGAAATATGCTGTAGGATAATATTTGTGAATACTGCTGGTGTAAAAGCCAACTTTCTTTAAGTTAATGATACTGGTAAATTTATACAAGTTTTGCTTGGTTTAAATTTGAATAGAATGTAGCTTTCACATAGACAACTGAAGATTCTGTTTTAACCCCATAAGCTAATAAGTTAAGTCTCAGTGTTCTTCCTTTCAGCGTTATGTTTGTCCTTTTGTGTACGTGCTGCTGTTTGTCATAATGACATTCTGCTGGACGAATAACAAACACAGCCGCCATAATCTCATAAAAACAGGACTTTACAGTGAGAGGACTGTTACAGTTGAGTTTCTCTGGTTCCATGACATCCCGGCGGACACAGTCTGGAGTCCCGGCCCCCCATGGATTAGTATCCCCACAGGTAGGAGATGGAGGAAGTGCATGAACAGGAGGCAGAAGTAGGTCTGCAGGGCTGGCATGGCCACCTCTTCCTAGTATTTTTCTCTCCAACGCAACATGCCTCACAAATAAAATGGATGAATTGAAGCTACAGGTGGCAGAGAATAAGATTGTTAATGTCAGCTGCATTCTGCTAATTACAGAGACCTGGCTTCATTCACTCATTCGAGATGCAGCTATCGAGTTATGCTTGTATGTCAACAACAGCTGGTATACTAACACTAAGACTGTACACAACAGGTGACGTTTATGCTCACTGCATAAGTGGCACCTGTTACTGCAGTTTTTCACAGTGCACACAGTTCGAACTTAGAAGCATCATTCGAACTCCGGATCATATTTCTCTCGAATTTAACATTTGAATTCGGAAACATCCGAAGTTAGAATCGTTCGCAGTATGAGGAACCACTGTATTTTTGATCCAGTAGCCCGCAACAAACACAGCTTTAGTGGGCCTTTTTTTATTTTATTTTTTTGGATTTTGATATACTTTGTTAATCCCTGGGGGGTAAATTGTGCTTTTGCATGATCTTTGGGAGTCTAAGCGCAGGGTCAGCCACTGTACAGCACCTCTGGAGCAATTTTCAGTTTAAGGGCTTTGTTCAAGGGGGTCAAGTAGGATCCCTTCTGGCAGTAACGAGATTTGAACCGGCAACCTTCCAGATACCAGCACAGATCCTTAATCACTGAGGCAACATATTGTAATATGGTGGAAGAAAGGTACGTTATTATCAAATAGATATTAAAAATGATAACATTATTACTAATCCATTATGATATACATATTGCACACATTTCACATCAATAGATTTCTTACTTTCAGACAGAATATTATATCATTAAAATCCTAAGTAACTCAAAATTCTGCTTCAAGTTGGTATTAATACAGACAACTTAAGACACACAGTAAGTATAATAAAGACCTATATTTTAATAATTTAGTTTTGTTGAATTGCTCTATTATTATATATTATAATTATTTGATTGAGTTATAGTTTTTTTTTTTTTTTTAATTGCTTTCTCTTTGAGACTGGAAGAAAAATTTTATTAACACAGTTTTATTCTACTTGTTACTTCTATTGAATAACTTAGTGTAATATTTTCGTTTCTTAAAAAATCTATTTGTGTTCGAATGAAACATTAAAGTAAATGCTCTGTTAAAACACAACTCACTAATGACTGTCAATACCACTTTTGTGTGTGGCACTCAACTGTTGCATCAATAAAGATTCCTGCTATACCAAAATACCATTTCCTCAAATCAATAACCTCCCTTATGGTGAGTTTATCATAATGAAATAATTATTCTGGGATTTGTGGTTTTGAATCAAGTATGTGTGGAGTTAAACAAATCAGGCCACTCAATAAATAGTATAGAATTATTGGGTGGGCCATTAGTTGTGGAAGGGACTGTACTAATAAATTGGGAGCAAGGAGAAGGCATACAATGATTGCTGGTAGCTTATTAGCTGGTTAATGAAAACACAAGATAAAAGAAAGGGGAAACATACTTAATCCAGCTCTACCAATTCAAAAATACTTTTGAAATTTTTACAAGCTGTATGGTTTAGGGCTCACTCAATGTATAATACCTATGCACATAATATAAAGTGATAATTGCAGTCTGTAATTAAACATAACCTTTAAAAAGTTAATTTTATTAATACTAAGCATCTGTTATATCAAAGTCTCAGTGTTCCTCCAGCTATAGATACTCAAAATTCAGGATTGTGTTTAAAGACTCCAAATAGCTGAAAATTGCTCTTTGAACACTGGACAGTTTTAACTGAGATATCCAAATCCAGTAAGGGATCTTCACAGTACAGTAACTCGACCTGTGGAGTGACGAATCAGAGAATCTATATAAAGTTCATTTTGCCAGGGGCTGCGATGTTAGCTCTTAGCCATAGGAGCAGAGACCCGAAAGGGCCGGTAGGTATATTAACATGCAAAATTAGTTTGACAGTAAGTTAAAGTAGGGGTTTAAGTGACTAAATGCAAACATTGTTTTTGTTGTATATGAGCAGGGGCCCATAATCTTTAGTGTGCAGCCTGGAGAACGGATAAGAGCTGAAGCCAGGTAGGCTTGTTGTTTCCAAAAAACTTCAAGTCCATAAACATGGCACCCAAACTTTGAATCAAAGTTGGTGCTGTAAGTGTTCATCGATAGATAGTCTTTATGTGTAACTGTTACTCCAAATACAAAAAATAAACAATTTAATAAAAACAAAAGTACATAAAATAAAAAAAACATTGTCAAGTCAGCTAAATACAATACAGGGTAGTGGAGAGCTTATCCAGGCAGGATTGGGTATAGGAGCCACCACTGAACAGAGCACTAGCGAATGCCCTCATCGCCCTGCATGCATTCACGTGGGGCCACCTAGTGATAATAAAAATGTTTTGGTGTGGGGGGGAGTGGAGTTTAATATTATATGAAGCATTAATATATGTTGCATATAGTTATTTAAAAACAATGAATATATTAAATTTAATATAACTTTTACTATACAAGATAACACGTCAAATTTACCACTTACAAACCTATAAAACAGGCATAACTACTATCAACATATTTTGGAAAAAATTCCATAAACAAACATACTGTGCAACAGTACAAAACTATTAACAGAGTTGACATCTTATATAATTCGCATGTTTAATTTAATAAAAACTAAATTATATGTACCTGAACTCTATTTAGATTAAAAAAAGACTCAAAAAAGTCACTCAAGGGTGACTCTCAATATCTGTTGATGTTTTCATTTTCAGGTGCTAAAAAGTAATGCTTCGGAAAATGTGTTGCACACATCATCAGAAAATTATTTTACAAGGTATCCTAACATTATTTAATCCAACAACTTAAGATATATCTGTGTTCACTGCGCATAGCCATTGCCCAACAAGTTCAACATGGAAGGCCAACAAGACAAATATGAGTCAAAAGAGAAACAAGCTTCCGTCTGAAATAGCAGCTCACCTTTTATATGTAACTACTGCAGCAGATTAATTGGGCATTCAATGTTCTACATGTTGAAAAGAGAGTGGACTACACCAACATGCAGTTAATTGCAAACTGCCCAGGCTGCTATTCCATTGCGCATCTCAATGGGAAATATAATAGAATTGTGTGCTTAACACGATGAATGCTGCACAGAGTACAAGGGTGTTGTACTGTGTTAGCCATTATGAATGTAGTGAGAAGTCAAGCAAAATGACACCTTTTATTGGCTAACTAAAAAGATTACAATATGCAAGCTTTCGAGGCAACTCAGGCCCCTTCTTCAGGCATAGAGTAGATAAAGAAAAGAAACATGTAGTGTTACAAAATAATTATAGATACATGCAAAAATTAAATGCCACCACTCAAATAATGCACTTAATATCATATTTCACTTATGAGGATATAAAATCAAGGGGAACATTTAAAACATTTACTCAGACTACTGTTTGAAAATTTGATTCAGTTTGCTAAGAATACTGTATCTTCCACGATTTCTGAAGAAGAGACATGGATACATTACAAGAAATACAAATAAACATACTTAAAACCTTACTTGCTTTTAACTAACAGTTTATAACATATGAGCGATAAATCAAGACTGCATAAAAAATTAAACAAATAAAACATTTTAAACAAATGAGAGCAATATATCAGGTAGTCATTTGTTGCTTAGTATCTAGAGGGAAATGCCTTCAGAAAAATAATTGGCATTGCTAATTTTACCCCTGGCAATAATAAAAATGATTTGCATTTCATTCACAGGGCTGAATCTCTCATCTAATTGTTAGCCCCAATGCTTCTGAAAACAAATGATGCATAGATGCTACAATCAAGGAATCTCCATCAGGAATGTGCATACAAACATCAACAAGAAATTCCTTATTAGCACAATGGTCATTCAAAAAATGTAAAAAGAATAAGAATCAAACACTATAAAGCAATTACACATATTGCCATCACCATTCTAATGCTAAGTATCTATACCATAATTTTATGTTTGGCTGCAGAAGTGTATTTTTTTCTTTCATATGTTTCAAGGCATGTTTTCTCAAGTATTGATGTGACCAATTTCAAAAAAAGAGATCTTAAAATGAGATTAATGCAGCTTGTTATATCTTGGGATGTTTTTATTTTCAATGACTGTTTAGCAGTATTAAACCACCTTTCAAATAACCCTGTGTATTACTCTAAAATAACATACTGGGACCCTCCCAAGCTGGCAAAACTACAAAATATATTATGCATACCTCAAATGTTAAAAGGATTCTGTCTTTCCCAGACTGACTTTGTAAACAGTACATTTTAAGATGTTACAGATGAGCTGTGCCAGCATGCATTTTTAAAAGATAAAGGTTATTTTCAAACTTAAAAATAAGAGCAATTTTGGGTTTAAGCTGTGAGTCTGTTGGGCCTTCATCCAATGTGATGAAGAGTTGTTTTGAGGTTTAATGATGTACCAAGCAGCTCAGGGGTGTCCTCGTAGTCACAGCAGACTTGCAGCTGCAGAGTCCAGGGTTTAAATATTGACTCAGGTATTCTGTGGCTGAGGTTTACATGCTCTCTCATTACCTATGTGGGTTTTATCTTAAACACTCAGCTCTCTTCCCACCTCCCACAGATTAGCAGGTTAGCCTAGCTGGTGATACAGTACTGTATTAGCCTGGTGCCTTGCCCACAGCCCATTTTCAGTCTTGTGCCCAATTCAGCTGAGAATGGTGCCAGGCCCCTGCAACCTTGTATTGGAATAAGCAGGTCCCAAAAAGGAACTCACAAATGAGCTATTATTCCAGTTCTTTAAACAAAAAAATATATAAATATAGAATTCACAAATACTATATCCACAATTACAAAATAACAAGTACAACTTTTATTTTTCAAAATAACAAGTACAACTTTTATTTGTGTTTATTTTAATTTTGCACACAATGCCTTTAAATCATGCAGCATGAAGGAAAGCACTTAGAATCTCAGAAGGCACAATAAAAGCCTTTGAAAAAGACAAACATAATTAGTGATTGCTTGTCAAACATTTTTAAAGCTTTTGCATCAGACTAACAAACTAGTAAAGCATTACATATCACATCTTAACCTTAATCACAAATGCTTATTAAGGCACAGCTGCTTACAATGCTTCACAGTGTTACCTCACATCACCAGGGTAAGCAATTAATTGCAAGTATCCTTTTTTTATTTCTCTCATATAGGTTTAAAAATTACAGAAAACAGGTAGTGATGGTATGACAGGTCTCAAAGGCCACTGTCATAAGATTGACCTTTTTTCACTTAAACATACTCTTTTAAATTATGAATTTACTGTGGTGCATTATGATCTGGATTTGTTTCTATCTATGTGGGTTATATATTTTTTATTTGCATTTTATTATTACAAAATATTTACCTATGCAAAGTCAAAAGATGCAGAATCAACAAAATCATAAGATACATTCTCACTGTAATAGCCATTTGTTATTTAGTAAGGTTACGATTCTAAATTGTCCCTAGTGTGTGCTTAGTGTGTGGGTGTGTCCTGCGGTGGGTTGGCGCCCTGCCCGGGATTGGTACCTGCCTTGCGCCCTGTGTTGGCTGGGATTGGCTCCAACAGACCACCGTGACCCTGTGTTTGGATTCAACAGGATGGAAAATGGATAGATGGATATGTTAAACTGACAGAAGTGTTTTCTTAGTTATGTTAAAATGTTTGCCTATAGATTAAAGCATAGTCTATGGGAGATTCTGTTATATCTCCTACAAGCTAAATTGAAATAGAATATTCAAATTATTTCTTGTCCCACTGACTACAGATTAATCCCAATTTGTGATCTGCCTTGCAGCTGGTAAGACTTGGAGGGCAAATGGCTTTCAAACTGCATCGTATCTATTGAATGTATTGACCATACTGAACATGCCGTACGTATACAACGTACTGAATATATTAAATAAAGCATATATAAGTTTGCCAGAGAGAAATGACACAACCTTTAAGTATAAAAGTAACTGACGTTTAGCAAGAAAAAGCTAAGTTTGTAGGACAAACTTGTTTTCCTATTTTAACTTTTATGTTGTGTACGTAATAACTTTTTTTCCATTTTTGTGTGAACTGTTTTGCTCTGAATTTTCACTTAACCTTTTAAAACAAACTTTAGTGGACTAAGAAATTTATTTTATTACGCATTTCACTAATTCTGGATCCTACCTTGCAACTCAGTAGCTGTTCGAGAATGGGGAATTGGACACCAATAGACACCGATACAATCACATATTTAACATTTTCAAAACTACTGAATTTATTTTAGGATCCTAAACTGGTTTATCTACTACTGTAGGGAAATGGAGATGTTTAAATGAAAAAATGCATTATAAATATTAAAATTATTGACAACTTCAAGAGTACAGTGATCCCTCGCTATATCGCGCTTCGACTTTCACAGCTTCACTCCATCGTGAATTTTAAATGTAAGCATATCTAAATATATATTGTGGATTTTTCGCTGGTTCGCAGATTTCTGCGGACAATGGGTCTTTTAATTTATGGTACATGCTTCCTCAGTTAGTTTACCCAGTTCATTTCATACAAGGGACGCTATTGGCGGATGGCTGAGAAGCTACCCAATCAGAGCACGTATTACGTATTAAATAAAACTCCTCAATGATATACGATATGCTTTCCGCGTGGGGCTTCGCACACTTAAAAGCTCTAACAGCACGTATTGACTTTTGATTGTTTGCATTTCTCTGCCTCTCTCACTCTCTCTAACACTCTCTGCTCCTGACGGAGGGGGAGTGAGCAGCGGGGCTGTTCGCACAGTGGCCTAGAGGAGACGGATGCTCCTCTACAAAATGCTGAAAGACTACCTTCACATTGATCCCTTCCTTGCGGCCGCTTTATCGCGGTGCTTCCACTTAAAAGCCCAACAGCCCTATTGATTTTTGATTGTTTACTTTTCTCTCTCTCTCTGACATTCTCTGCTCCTGACGCACACTTCTTTGAAGAGAAAGATATGTTTGCATTCTTTTAATTGTGAGAAAGAACTGCCATCTCTGTCTTGTCATGGAGCACAGTTTAAACTTTTGACTAAAGGGTGTTATGTCTAAAGGGCTCTAATAATGTTAAAAAACGTAATTAGAAGGTCGTAAACAGGTTTTCTATGTTCTAACTGCGAAAATATTAGATTTATAAATAAAGAATCCTACTTCGCGGAAATTCATTTATCGCGGTAGAGTCTGGAATGGATTAACCGCGGTAAACGAGAGTTTACTGTACATTGCCTCTACCTTAATTTTTTTTCCCAAATTTACCTCAGTCGCACTTACTTTCAGCTAATTCTACAGTAACAGTTTTGCCATTTACCCAATAACAGTCTTTCTATCTCCACTTTGACTGTTTCTGTATGTTTCTGAGTACTCTTCTATTCATATTCTTGCATTGTAGAGTTTACAGATACTTCCTGCATCTTCAGTTGTTTCTCCATGTATATTCAGAAGTCAGGAAAAACCAAAGACATCCTAAAAACTGGCCCAATATGAGTGAGTGTGCCCTGACACCCCATCCACAGTTGTCTCTTATACTGTTTTGCCAGACTCAAACTTCATGTATTGTAACTGGATTTGATGAAAAACAAAATATCACTGGAAGCATTTATACAGTCAGTATTTTTTTGGCCTCACATCTTTTAGGGGCAGATTAAGTATTGCATACAGTAGTCAAAAACAACATGGTTTTCCACCATTACATCTAACTGAGAACTTATCACTACATAACAGTAACTGCAGTCACTGGTGTAGCACAAAATGTATGGGCCTCCCATCCTGAAAAAAAGCATTCACAGTAGATCTATAATTTAACATTCCCAAATTTAGAAGTTTTCACACATTTAACTTAACTTATTTGGATGCTTTTATTTAACATAACACAGCCATTGTCTTTGAAGATGTCTATCTGCAATGTGCTCTGCATGTGCAAATTAAAAAAAAAAAATTGTCAGAAACATTCTGAAATAGCGTATAAGTTTGCATCCTCTGAGGATGCAAACTTATACGCTATTTCAGAATGTTTCACTGTAGGATGTCTGCAAACTCGTAAGTTCATGATGGCAAAGAAGAGAAACGGGAATCAAAAGATGACAGATGCTGATTTGTGTGCATTTATCTCTGTCCTGTTCTGGCATCAAATTAAAAATGAGTATATATTTTTCAAAAAACAATACCATTTCTCAGTTTCAGCATTTGAAATGTTGCCATTGTACTATTTTCAGTTCAATATAGGATTTACATGATTTGCAAATCATCACATTCTTTTTTATTTACATTTTTACATAATGTCACAACTTATTTGGAAACAGCAGTATATTATTGCACCTACCCGCCTGCTGGCGTCACACAACATGACACAATAGATTCTCACTGTTTTGTTTAGCCTAAAAATATAGACAATATTTATGTCTGTTTAAAAAAAAAAAAAATTAAATACAGTAACTATGTTTGTGGCTAGCTTTAATGTGGTCTGAATGTCCCCATTGCTTCACAGGGACTGCAGGGGTGTCTGCTATACCAGTGACTACAGTATGTCTTTAGATTAAATTATTTCTGTACTGTGCACGGTAAGCTCACAATATAGTGTATGGTTTTTTTCCTTTTCGGAGGGTTTCAAATAAAAGAATTCTGCATTCTCTTGGCATGCACTGAAATGTAAATATCTTTAGTTGTCCCCATAGTTCTTAAAAAAAAAAAAAAGGAAACACATGCACAGACATTTTAGTCATAGTAATATATGTAGATGCCAAGTAACTCATTTAATCCACTGCATACTAAAAGTCCAAAATAAAATAAAAATACATTTCAATGATACTCATACTACAAATTACTCATAGGTGTTATAAGATACAAAACTTTATATGAATTCCATATCCTATTGCAAATTGCCTGAGAACACGTTAAACTAAAAAAGTGTAGGATTTCTCCTTCATCTTCATGAAATAAGAGAAAAGGGTGGTCAGTTTTCCCTTTTAAAATTAAAAAAGAAATATTGTACATAGAACATTAATTTAATATTGTAAAAATCAGGGATCAAGAGTAAAATATCTCCTCTCATATAAAAAAGAAAAATTCCAAAAAAGTACATTTTCACTGATGTACATTATACAATGCAATTTATAGTCTTTGAGTAGCAATTGATTCTAGACAGCTAGGTCTATAGAGTAAGATTCCTTCAGGGGAAAGAAAGAAGGTTATGAATGAAGTAATCTAATCTGTTAGCTTTGTTGAATCATCATGATACAAATAAATGCACAGACTACTTGCACTTACAAGAGCAAACTCTGGTACAACCTCAGTGGCCAAGGAAAAAATACTTCAGGGAACATTTCTGTGCTGAGTTAGATTATTGGCCTGACTGTAGCCTAGCGTGCCATTTTGTGTCAAGTCTGTACTACTGAACAGAACAACTGGACTGAATATGATACTGAAAATCCACATACTGTTGCATTAAAAATATATACATTTACACCACTATCATATGTTATGGTATGTATATGTTAGGACTATTTTAGGCTTTGATTTTAAGGTAGAATACAAAATTACAAATATGCCTTGGAAACATTTTGGAGAGTTTTAGGCAAGACAGATGTGCTCGATATATAATTTTGAGTTGAATAATTGTTGTGCTTTGCGCATATGGAGCTCGAGTAAATTCTCTGCATTGCTATTTTCCACTCCTTTTCTGATATATTGATTAAGAGATCTTTTTCCCAGTGTCCTCTTGGATCTTTGAAAGGGAGGGACTGTAAAATAATTTTATATACTGCAGAAAAGGTGTCCGAGTCCCTGAGATTGAGCAATGTTTTTTCCAGCATGGACAAGGGTGCAAGATGAGGAAAATCAGGCAGGTTCTTTTTAACAAAGTTCCTAATTTGAAGATAGTGAAAGAAATGTGTAGCTGGAATGTTAAATTTGGAATGTAATTGTTCATAGGATGCGAAGACGTTGTCTATATAAAGATCTCTAAGCAAGTTAATCCCAAATTGTTTCCAGATATTAAAAACTGTGTATGTTTGCGAAGGTTGAAAGAGGTGGTTCTCTTGCAGAGGTGCCACAGATAAAAGCTTCTCCATCTTAAAATGATTTCCACATTGGTTTCATATTCTGAGTGAGTGAAGCACAATTGGGTTATTAGTATATTGTCAAAAACTTGCATTTATTGGGGCACAGAGCAGGGAAAATAAAGAAGTACTGCAGGATTTTAGTTCTATTGCAGACCAGGCCTGTGTATGTTCATCTATTTGTGTCCAGGTTTTTATAGCTTGTATGTTTGCTGCCCAGTAATAAAACTGGAAGTTAGGTAGAGCCATGCCACCTTCTGCCTTTTGTCTTTGTAGGGTTGCTCTTTGGATACGTGGATGTTTTGAGTTCCAAATAAATTAGGTTATTGTTGAATGTAATTGCTTAAAAAATGATTTATTGATATATATTGGAATGTTTTGAAATAAAAAATGAGCTTAGGAAGAATATTCATCTTAACAGTGTTAATTCTTCCAGCTAGAATAAGATGAAGGGTTGACCATCTATGCAAGTCTTTCTTAATTTTTTCCACGCAGACGGCAACATTTTGTTAATAAAGAGCTTTATGTTGTGGACGCTGGCCCAGACACAGACAGGCGGACACGTTCATGTCACCCACAAACACGTTTATTTACAAATATATAGTCACAAGTGCACCACAAAACTCCCAAAGTCCTGGTCAGACAATGCCTTCACTTTCCTCTTCAGGCTGTCTCCTTGCCTCCTCCAGCTCAGTCCACTCCGCTCCCGACTCTCGCCTCGAATGAAGGGAGGCATCCCCTTTTATTATCACCCGGATGTGCTCCAGGTGGGTTCCGGCAATCACCCGTCAACACGCCCCTGTGTGGCGGAAGTGCCAGCTGCATCCCCGGAAGTACTCCGGGTGTCCCTGCTCTTCTTCCCCCCAGCACTTCCTGGTGTGGCGGAAGTGCTGAGGTCCTGGGCTCCAAAGGCATGGGGGTGCCTCCTGGCGGCGACCACGGGCGTCTACATGGTGGAGCTTTAAAGCTCTGTACCCGTGGCCCCCAAAGGAACCAGGGCAGTCGCCCCCAGATGGTCTGGGGAAAGCGCAAGCCCTCCTCCGGTCCTCCTGGGCGTCCTGGCTGGGTCACCACCTCTGACAATGTTTACTTGTGATGTTTACCCCTAGGTATTTAAATTGTTCTGCAATGATAAAAGGTAGGGTGTCTAATCTAATATCATATGCTTGAGAATTCACTGGAAAGAGTACACTTTTATTCAGATTAATTCTGAGACCAGAGATCTTTTGAAATTCTGTGAGTGCTGTTAAGACTGCAGGAACAGAATTTTGTGGGTCTGATATATACAGTACCATATCATCTGCATATAGAGAATTTTTCTGTTCCAGTCCTACTCTGATAATCCCCTTTATCTGATCAGCATTTCTACAGTGTATTGCCAGTGGTTCAATGTTGATTGCAAACAGCAGTGGTGACAAGGGGCATCCTTGTCTGGTACCTCGTTCTAGTTTAAAGTAGTCTGAACAAATGTTGTTGATACAAATTGAAGCTTCTGGATTGATATACAGTAGTTTGATCCATGCACAAATGTTCGGGCCAAACCCAAATTTCTCCAATGTAGTAAAAAGGTATTTCCATTCAATCATTTCAAATGCTTTTTCTGCATCCAATGATAATAATATTTCTGGGGTGTTTGACTTAGTTGGTGAGTATATTACATTAAACAGACGTCGAAGATTTGAGGATAAGTGTCGACCCTTGATAAATCCAGTTTGATCTTGTGATATTACTGAGGGGAGCACTTTCTCCATCCTTAATAGCTATAATTTTTGAGAGTATCTTAACATCATTATTCTAAAGTGAAATTGGTCTGTATGATGCACATTGAAATAAGTCTTTATTTTGTTTAGGAAAAACAGTGATTAATGCTTGGCAAAAAGTTTGAGGAAGAGTTTGATTGTCTCTGGCTTCTGTAAATGTTGCCAATAGGAGGGGAGATAGCTGAGTGGAGAATTTCTTATAAAATTCTACAGGGTAGCCATCAGGGCCTGATGCTTTCTCACTTTCTCTATATCTAAAAAGAGTCACTGGAAATTACTGTAATGTTTGAAACACTGTTATTGAATTAAAATTTTTTATTAATGCTCAAATTTCCTTATACAAAATATTGATTAAAATGTATATAAGCAATACATCTGAAATATGATATGTCTGTATAAACCCCAGAAATATACTTTACTAAAATTTGGTGAATTAAGAGCTGTAACTCATTTTTGAGCAATATAAATTCTTTCAGCTGGAGTGAGATGAAGGATTGGCAATCTAGACTGGAAATTGTTCTTTTCAAAATCACTTTAATGCTATCATGTTAAACATACCAAAATTGACTTTGCTTAGACGCAAAACATGGGATGTAAGACATAACCATCTCTAAACAACTACAACAATTTCTTGAACAAAACCTTTACAAATTTCAATATTTAACTCAAATAAATAGAAAAACTATATAAAACAATAAATACATCAAATAGTACAAGTTGAGTAAGTAAGAAGAATTTACAAATAGAGTTATATGTTGCAAAAACAGGAATAACCCTACGTAAGTTTATTCAGGAAATGAATAATTTGAAGAAAGAACCTATTGAGATGGCATGTAGTTCGGGTCACAATAGACCTGTACCTCCTCTTTGCAATTTAATGAACAGATGACTGATGGGGCTGGTGGAGTCAGCTGCAGTCTTTTCCTGTTCTCTTTTTTCCTCTGGCGATTAAAAGATCTACAACCGAGTTTTCAGAAGAAAGGAGGCAGAAGGAAACGAAACAGTGATAGAGGAGGTCACAATACTCTCAATGATGGCGGAGTAAAAATTTAACAATATAGAATACATCTTGATATGCCAAGCTTCTTAAGCTGGCAAAAGAAGAACAGTCTCTGCCTGGCTTTCTTGATGATGGAGGTGATGTGCTTGTCCCATTTTAATGTATTTGTGAAAGTAGCCCCCAGAAATTTAAACAACTGAACCACAGATACTGTCCAGCAATTAATTTGCAAAGTTGGACAGTTAGTGATGTGTTGGTAGAAATCAATCCTCATTTCCACTGTCTTAATAGCAATGAGCGCCAACTTTTTACAAGAACACCATTCTACAAGATGGCCCAACTCTCCTTTGACATGTCATTATTGGAAACAAAACCCACTACAGTCATGAAGAAGGGGCTTAAGCTACCTCAAAAGCCTGCATATTGTAATCTGTTCAATTAGCCAATAAAAGGTGTCATTTTGCTTGACTTCTCATTACATCCGTTATGGCTAATACAGTAAAACACCATACTGCTACATGAATTTGATGAGTTTTCCAGATTATCCTTTGTCAAGCTTTCTTAAGAAGTGTTCATTATCTTTCATCTCCAGCAGAAGCTGCTCAGTGCGAGTTTTTAACATGTTTTGTGACACTGAGTTGGGAACTAAAGACCTTCATTTTACTCTCAATTGTACACTCTATTTTCTCTGAACTATTTGTAACCAATTTTTAGATTTATGGATAGTTTTTCTTATTACTCTCTTCCATGTTTTATCTAAGTTTGAAGGGCCAATCATTGCAAATATTCCTTTGCGTATTGCAATTATGGCTCTAATTCTTGATGACTGTGCAAATGGTCATCATTGAGAAATTCAAGACTATTATTTATTGTACCTTTTTTATTTTATTCCTCTTAAAAATTTCTCCCATAATTTCTGGAAAAATAATACCTTTTTCTTGAGTTCACAATGTCCCTCACAAAAAGAGGAACTTTAACAACAAGCTAGTTCATTTTTTTTGTTTTAATATCTACAACCATTCAAACAGTTTTCTGTTTCTATGCGTGTACTTCTCCAGTTAGATCAACTGTATATACATTTAATGGATCTTCTAGTACAAGATTATTGCACCTTAAGGATTTACAGTTGTAGATCTATGCAATGGAAAAGGCAGCCTAACAAAGTGCTCAATAGATGAATCTAAAAGAAACAGGAAGACAACCTTGAAAATGTTGTAAAAAGCAGTACTGGTGAACTAAGCAGCTCTTTTAAATATCCACCTTATTAAAAGTTATTGGCACAAGTGGCTTTCGCAGCAGTGCTGCACACTACGTATCCAAAACTAGCTATTTGTAAGTGCAGAGTTTCTAGAAGAGAAGGACTTTAACATGCAATCAGCCTACTTAAGTTGTTTCTTCATTACAAGCATGCATTTAATTTCTGGCAGTAAAGAAAGAACAAAAATAACAAAATATGAAAAACAAGCAAAGGAGGGTTTGTAATCATTAAAGTACAGTATATAAAAGGATTTAAAAAACTAAAAGAATAAAGATACCAAGGCATAACATGGTTCAGTAGCTTATGATTAACTATTTTGTGAATGCCTCTGGTATAGTAACTGGATTGCTGTGAAAGAGATGCGGCTTATTTTTCTCTGAAAGATGTATATAAATGACTTGCTCTTGCTGGCACACTATAAGACAGATTACAATTTGTCAACAATCATCTGATGCATAAAATATCATTTGGATGTGTTTACTGGCAGCATGATCTTTGATAATATGCCTTTAGTAATACAAAAATGAGTTGTTTATTACTTCTCTCTTGTTTTGTAACATTGCCAGTTTTATTATATTACAGAACCTCAGAGGTCTGAATAAGTCTTTAATATCAAATGTAGTTAAACCACTATACATAATTTTAACTTTCTTGTGTTTTAGAAGTTAATGTTATTGCTGTAGCATTTGCCATCAAGGCTTATTAGGGAATACTAATCACACTCATTACACAACACATTGCCTTATTAAAATGGAATATATGAGGTGGAACAGTAATATGATAGGGACACATTACTGTCATCATATAGTTCATTGTCTGGTTTTATTTTACACAAATAACTTTCCTGTATATTGCTATGAATATGAACTATCTCAATAAATTTAATTAAAATCAACATATGGCTCTTTGAAAAATGGTTACTCCTCTTTATTATGAACAAATTATTTAACTTACATTAACAATTACAGGGAAGACTCTACAAAAAGTATGCACTTCCAAAGTTGGTTGAAAGAGTATCACATATTAATTTTTTGCCCAGGAAAATAATATTACATATTCATTTGTTTGCTTAATTTGGATGTTATGTTTTTAGTCTTCATAATTACAGTTTTAGTTAATGCTAAACACTAGCATGCCTTTCAGCACTAATGTTTAAAATTAGCTTTCTTAAAAAGGTGGACCTTGTAGTTTGAAGAAATGTTGATATACAAATGAGCAGCACTTTCACCTTGCAATACATTGAACATCTATACTGGGAGTTATTCTTCCCACACCTTCTCTTCCTCCTCTGGCAAACTGTATGTTTAGGTATAACCATCAATTGCTGCTCTGAGCTCGACTTAGAACAGAAAGCCATAAATGACCCCCACAACATGCATGCAGTTGCTGTTCAGTAGCTTGATACATCATAGTCCTCTTTCCAGTGTGACTGAAACCAGAAAAAGAATCACCATCGTCCTCTCTGCTATGGACACTGTAAAAACAGTTATCCAAAAGTATAACACAGTATACAAATTTCTACAGAAAGAGTTAATTATGGGAAACGCTTGAAAATGCAAAATTCTGTGAAACTTTCATCACTGCAGTAAATTTTAAAGATTAGGATAACCAACAGGTCCTTCCTGTGCTCACTTACAATAGCATACTGAACATTTTTTTTCTTTTAATAAAACTAAACACGTTAGCCTTCACTGAAAAATGATTGAACTTCTCTATCATTGATCATTAAACTTAATTTGTATTATTTCATAAATAAAACTCTTCTCTCAATAATGTAATGCATCTGCCAAAAAAGTAATATTTTAAACCAAAATCTTACTATTATAGAACATAAACATGGATGTTCACTGCATGCCCATTTGACTTTCAACCACAATCAATAAACAATCTACTGGAACATATATAATGTACCATTTCTTAGAATTTTAACTGGTTTTATTTCAGTACACTTCAGGAAATGTATTTTATTATTTGGAACCGAGGCTGACTGTCATGCTGTTCCAGTGAGAAAAAGTAACTTTTAAATTTGCTTAGCGGTCACTTGCTGCAGCATATGTGGATTGATTAGCATTTGACAACTTTTGTTTAGGAGTTATTGCATACCAGATACCTGTATCTGGAAAAACATGGAGATATGGAGTAGTAATAATGACTTGCAAAAATAAAATTACAAACACTAAGCCACTTAAACACTCAGCTATACAGCCTCAATATAAAAATGAAATATACTAATTTGTATACAAAAAAAGAGGGCAGTTAAACAAAATAAAAACATATTCCAAATTGCAGTATCCAATATTAATTCTGTTAATAAAACAATAAGTTAGCTTCATCCTTCTGATGTACATCACTCAGAGATCGGCCTCTAGGTGTTGTCTAGCTGTCTGCATCCCATCCACAGAAAGGTGTATGACATGTGCCCCCTTTGTAAGCCTCTATCAGCATGGCTCCCACATTATAGCACACTACCTGTGCTGGCATTACGCAAGAGACATACCGTTTGTATATTCTCCCACTTTCCATATAGGTGGGAAGCTGAAATTTCGCATGCTCATTCCATGCAGTGTACTTACAAAAGTTAGGTATGTTTCATGCCCTATTGCAACACCCAAGGGGGAAACAGGTGTACCCCCTAAACTGTATATATAGATGGGGAAACCCGTCCTTACTATTTCTGCGACTTCCAATATATGTAGGAAGCAAAAATTTCCCATTCTCATCCTTTACACTGTACTTACAAATGTTAAGCATGTTTCATTTTGCACTGTGCCCTGTAACGAACTTTTGAAAATAACGTCTTCTTTTTGACGGTTCTCATCCTTATTCTGTAGGGAACATTCAGAACTGACCTCTCCTTTAGGCGGTATTATTCCTTATTTCCGTTAACAGAAGATTTATTTCACGTCAGAGGCACACATGAGCCGCCCCAGGTCCCCCTTCCTTTTTCTGCACGGCGAGAGTTCACGCACCTACCACATGGTTGGCTCCCTGCCTGTATACATTAACGACAACCCGCGCTCATGTGTCTCCTCACTCGCTTCCTTACTTTCCTCAGCTGTTTGTCATGCTCACTACTCCCTTCTTCTTTACTCCACCGCTTCAAGCCTGTTATTGTTCGCCTTCCTTCAAGTATTCCTGCTAGTGACTCCTGCCTTTTCTTTTACTCCACTGCTTCAAGCCTGTTATTGTTGGCCTTGCTTCACAACTTGCTGCTGGTGACTCCTGCCTTTTCGTTTACTCCACCGCTTCAAGGCTGACATTGTTGGGTTTCCTTACATCCTCACGTCTCCCTCCTCATGACTGTTGCCTTTTCTTTTACTCCACTGCTTCAAGGCTGTCATTGTTGGGCTTCCTTTCTTGTTCACATACGTCTTCCTGGTACTTTTCATTCCCTGCTTCATCGCTTCTCACCTTCCTTCATGCTTTTGTTCTTAACGGGGGCAAGTTTACCCCAAATAACATGTCTATTCTGGTGATCACCATCGATCACAATTTCACCGACCCGTACCCAGTGGTTTCCATGCACTGAGATTGCACCTGCCTCTTCCATCCTCTCTCTCACCTATCGCATGCATGGCCATATCAGTCTCAGCCTTGATATCCACAGAAACATTGTGTCTTATGTACTGAATGACTGGGACAGGTTCAAGGTGTGGACTGATGACGGTACAGGAGATAATTATACTACACAGGACCACTATAGCAATGAAATGCTTAAGCTCTCAACCTATGTTTCTGCATGTGAACTGATAGCTGCCGTGGAATTGTTTTGTTGTCGCTTTCAAATGCATAGAAATGGGGAAATAATTTACACCTTCGGACAACCGTGAATGCCTGTTAAACATCTTAGATTCACAGGTACCAATTTGGGTAATGGACACTTCGATGTTTATTAATGTTTCAACTATGACAACGTGGACACAAAATTATAAATGAAACCTGTTGTATCTTTACAACGGTTGACAAACACGGAATGTAACGTGAACACAACACGTCCTCCAAATACGAACCTGATTGAAAGTAATAACGATAATGAAAACCTTGATGACAACAACACTCATAACAGTGAAAAAACAATTACATGTTATGTTATTTTTAAAATGTTTCCTTTTCTTTCTCATAACTTCTTTAACACACTACTTCTCCACTGCGAAGTGCAGGTATTTTGCTAGTTGTTTTTAATGTTATGAATAATTTTACTCACATTTTAATTAAGAATTAGCAGCATTATTTTATGTTACCTTTTAGTTTAAAGGCAACAAATATAAAGGACAAAAAAAGTTTGGAACAAATAATATGGTGACATAATATTTTTTACACAGATGGCTTTGTTGTAAATTGTGAATGTTAAGGTCAGTAACCTTCAGCAGTGCATTATCTTGTTAAACCAAGCAGCCACAAATCTCCTTGTAAAAGCTTAACCTTTTATACTTGTTTATTCAAAAGGTATTGAAATACCTAAGATCTTCTGAACACTATTGTTGTTGTCAGTGACCTTAGTCAAAACTGTCAGGGCTGGTTGCATAACACTTGTTATTGATCCTATATTAAAACTGAAAAACATTCTACACAAATGTCCTCCTCATTGGGCGATCAATATCTTCGCTGGTTGCATTCTAAAAACATGAGAACATTTGTAGTTCACCTACACATATAAGCTATGGGATAATTAATTGTTAAACAACCAACTGATGAAACTACCATTAGCACAGTTAGCACCTCTGTCTCATGGATGCAGCGTCCTTGTTTTGAATCCCACCGTTGATCGAAGTCCTTGTGAAGTTTACACATTCTCTTTTCTCCAGGTATGTATCTCATAGCCCCCAAGACTGGGTGGGTAGGTTAACTGACAACTCCAAATTAAGCCCTTTGTACGTGAGTGGGTTCAATTTTACATTAACAAAACAACCTATTTTGTTTTCTATACCACTTGCCATTACTGTAATTGTAGGCGCCATTTCTAAAGGCTGTACAAGTGACGTACCCACAGATATTTTTCTATAAAGCAGGCAACGTACTGAGAGAGGTAAAGAAATACACTGCTGTGTGTCCTAAACTTGTTGTAGATTGCGTATTTTGCTTAGTCAGCAGCAGAATTTGTTTTTTCTTTGGTAACCACTGTGGTTTTTTGTTGGGGTTATGTTGCAAAGTCCATCGTAGGCTGGTTCCCAGTTTTATGTATAACAGGATAGCTGATGTTTGACAGCATGAATAAAAATACACAAAGAACCAAGTTAACTCATTTACAGCTGATACCTAAAGCATCCAGTGTTACTTAGTTATTTCCTGTTAGCTGTCAGTGTACATTCCTAACAGTGTTTGTGAAAACTGCACAACCTTGGTAAAAATAGGCTCATTTACACAAATTAAATATGATCAAGATGAAATGACTTTATAACTTAATTAGCAGCTTAAAGTTATTTTAAGGGATTCTGCATAGCAACAGATGTGAACTTGCATCCCAAAATGTAATGTGAAAAGGCTATTTTGTCACTGTGTTCCCCAAACGTGTTTTTCTGTTTTGTAAGATGAAAGTACAATTCACCCACACCAAATCTTAAAGTGGGCATTTGGATTTCAGTGGACAGGCACTACTCAATAAAACTTTCTAATAAAAAATGGAGATGATCCTGGTTATGGTTTTGAGAAATATTTTAAATAAAGCATTGTACCAAAAGAATTTAAGAAAAACGAACAACAACACTGATGTACTAATCAATCAAGGAATAATATCCAATCATATTAAACAATATTAGATATTAACCAAATGCTACATATTCATTATATTATTATATTATTAATTATATTAATGACACACTTAACAGCAAAAAAGAGCATCACCAAGGCAGGCAACAGATATATTTCAAGTATAAGTAAAATGAACAGTGTGGTGGGTGCAAGACAAGGAAGAGAAAAAAATAATAACTTCTCCAATATGAAGCTGAATATAGCTTTTTTTTTGTTGAATCTTCTCATTAAATCATCTTTCCATAATCTTCCCACTTGTGAGTTGCATTCTGCCAGATGTACCATTGTTCCATTTAATATTAGATTAAAAGGCTTTTCCAGTCTCATTTGTAATTAAACTAGTGGGTTTCAATTTCATCCATTTTCTAATATTATACTATAATTATTGGAAAATTATTCTGTCTGCTTTACAATTATCAACATTCTACTATAATGACTTTGGAGTATGCACAAGGTTCCACCGAAGGTAACGCTGAGCGACCACCAGGTCTGACTAACCAGGACTAGCGGTCTGATTTGGCAGGCATGGCCCTCTGACGCCCTCTCACAATGAGGGATTTGGTGTAATTCAGTGACAAATGCCCAAATCGGTGCTTTCACAGACTTGGCATATTCATAAGAGTATGCAGATTCATTTGTCATTAAACTCAAGTTTCACTGTTCAAAAAAAAATATTTTTTTTTAATAAAAGGTGTCATAAATATTGACATACTTGCTGATATCTTAAACAATAAAATTAAGTTAGGTAAAATAGTAACTCTGAACAACAGCTAACAATATAATAACAAAATGATTTCTTGTTTGTTTGCCATCAATTAGGTGGATGTTAGCAATTCTCTCACTAATTCACTAATATCTGAATGGTGGTAGAGCGGATGGTGCTGCTGCCTTACAGATACAATATCCTGGGTTGGTTTGTTGGAGTCTGCATGGAGTTTCTTGCAGGTACTCCAGTTTGACTCCCACATGTCCAAAGACATTTATGTTAGTTTAACTGGTGACTCTGAACTGTACCCTGGGAGAGTAAGTGTGGCTGTATGGCATGTGATGGACTGTCTTCCCTGTAGTGCCTTGCGTGCAGTGTTACAAGGACAGGCTCTACAACCCATTATCCTAAAATGGATTTAAGGATGTATTGATACATTAATCTTTTCACACCACAATTCAAAAGAAGAAAAACAGTAATTAGAATTGAAACTACTGACTAAATTTAATTTTCTAAATATCGATTCAACTGATGGTGTAGCACAAGAAAAGAATGTTTTCCTACTGTTCAACTGTGCACAAAAAACAAAATTAAAGAAAGTAATCAGAGGCTTAGAAGTATTTGAACAAACTAACAATCATAAATATAATGATCATTTTCAATATTTGGTAGATAATCCATTTATAGTCAATGATTGCCTTAAGTCTGGAACCCATGGCCATCTCCAAGTGCTGAGTTTCCGCCCTAGTGATACTTTGTCAGACCTTTACTGCAGCTGACTTCAGTTGGTTCTTGTTTGTTGGACTTTCTGCCATGAGCTTTGTCTTCAGCAATTGAAATGCATGTTCGATTTGGTTGCGGTCAGTTAATTGACTTGGACTTCCAACATTCTGGTATATATTGATCATGGCTTCCTTTGTCCAAAGAAAATTGTTCCAGAACTGGACAGGCTTTTAAAAAATGTTTTCTGGCAAAGTCTAATCTGTCCTTCCTATGCTTGAGGTTTGCCAGTGGTTTGTGCCTTGTTGTAAACCCTCTGTCTATACTTTCATGAAGTCTTTTCTTGATGGTAGTCTTTGGCAATGACAGGTCTACCTCCTGGAGAGCGTTCTTGGTTTGGCTAAATGTTGTGAACTAGTTCTTCTTCACCAAGGACATAATTCTGCAATCACCAAGACCTTTTTTTCCAGACCTTCTGGTGTTGCTGAGTTCTCCAGTGTGTTCCTTTTTTAAAGAATGTACCAAATGGTTGGTGTGACCGCTCATCATTTTTCTTCTATCACTCTTTTGTTTTCTCCTCCTAATATGGACTGTTTTTATTTTCATGGACAGCTCTTTGGACCTCATATTACAGGTTCACAGTGACAGTTTTCATATGCTAATTCCCCACTTGGAATCAATTCCATAATGATTGATTTATTTCAAATCCATTGTGGGGGCATAAAGAGCTAAAATTATGAAAAGTGTGTCACTATCCAAATACTTATGGACCTGACTGTAGTAAACTTGTTTCTCATCACTACAAACCTATGAGCTGTACTGATTAAGTACATAATCAGAATATCTTAACACTTTACTGTCCTCATGTAATAAAAAAAAAAACAGGAAGCATAATTTCCACAATACCTTTGTGTTATTCAGTTGTGCCAGACCAGTACATGCATTGGCAAGAAGAAAATCCCCACTTAAGACAGCCATTTTATTTCCAAACTGCATGTCATTCAGGGGGCCATCAGAAGTTGTCCAGTCTTTGAGATTCACAATGCCACGATGAACCAGGAAAGCAGAATGAATCAGCTCAGTGATCTCAGCAAGGTTACGTTGACTGAAAGAAGAAACGTACACCATTATACTTGGCACCACATTTAATGTCTGAAAATATTGTGGACAAGTAACACAAACTAAAGGAAAACAGTTGTAATATAGTATGTTTATTTTATATCCGCCAATTCATGAAATATAAACCATTACACATTTACTTGTTAGGCAAAGTGCTAAACAGAGGTAGAGTAAGATTTTTTTTAATTCTTTTAAGACTGTATTCATTTGATAATTGCAGCAGCAGTTTAAAAACTTTTTTAATAAAATGTAAAAATAATTCTCTGCACAAAACAGTGTTTTAAGGAGTTAAATTGTGATATAAACACAATAACAGACACCAAAGGCTATGCCTATCAACAGCTTTTTGGCTCCTTCTACTTAATATCCTTGAATCTTCAAGAGATATCAGTACAATAGTTGTACCTTTATAACAAAAAATGAAAAATAAAAAATATTAAATTAAAAACATTAACATTTGAGTTTGCAAGTTAACTTCTGACATGTTAGAAAATAAATATCAAGATGGGAAACTTGCACATTTTAGCTAACAGCAACTCATCTCTTCTTGTTTAAAATGATTCTCATTTTTTAACTAATTATATAAGGCCTATTTAAGAGATAAATGGTAAACAATTATCTATTCAAATCATTCTTTACAAATTCAGAAAGGCATGCAGTTAATATTGACTAAACATATTAAATTAAGTACAGTATATTTGGAAAACACATTTCTGCTTTAATGTTACATTGTCCCTGAATGAAAATTACATTGAAAAGGTTTGGATCTTTCTTTATATAACATACATAAAAAATGAAATGAAGTAATAAACTAAGTATAATAAAGGTCAGCAAGTGATTAGTGCTGTATCCTGGACATTATATTTGTTAAGTTTGCACATTCTTCCCCCATCTATGTGAATTATCGTTGAGGTACTTAGATTTTTTTCTTTCAAAATATCCCAAAAGATGTTAGATGCATCAGTCTTACTGATGAGTTTGTAGTTGTGTGCAGGAAAAGCGCCTGCAATGAACTGCTGTTCTGCGCAGAGTTGGTTTCCGGCCTTGTGTTAAATGCTGCCTGGAGATGCTCCGGCCACCTGTGACCTTAAATTGGACTAAAAAGGTTTTAGAAAACTTGAATGCACAAATGTAAATATGTCGAAGTATCTTGTTAGAGTTAATTTAGAAATATAAAATCAAGAACAGAGAAAATAATAATATCAAGAACCCTGAAGGATCAAATGCTCGTGGATATCACAGTCCAAGGGATATTTGTGACAATTCTGACATTTAGTAGAAGAGATGGTGTGAATTAAAAACTATGGGATTGAAATAACCGCTTGACGACCAAACCTGCTCAAGCACCCTTCATTTGCTAGAAAGCCGTGTTTTCTTAATTTAGCCACAGACCATGGAACATCTGCAGTTCTTTTATACTAAGAATGCAGGCAACAGGGAACTTCAGTGATGCCTCATTTCCCCATTTGAAGGTAGCCATTAATATTAGGAGGAAAAGCCCCACACCTCTCTGACCTCTGCTACTCAAGTGTGCCAATGACACTGCTGTCTCTTCATTCAACCTACAAAGTGCTTTTATTAGAAGAGAAATAATGTTTAACCATACAGTTAATTAGATTTATAGCATACATTTATTTTAGAAGCTTCACTTAAAACTACACATTAGAATATATATAGTTGCAGATTACTGCTATTAATTTTGTTAAGTGGTTATATATTAAAAACATCATAATGATGCTTTTTAAATTCTTGCACAGTTTCTAGTATTCTAGCTACTTTTCTCAGAAATTACAGTTATTACTCACTGTTATTTAAATACTCTCTTTATTGCATGTCATCCTGACTGGCGACAACTACCTTAAAACCTTGACTTTTAATGATCATGTGTTTACTGAAAATTTACATAGAGGAAAGTAAATCTTAAAGTAGAAGGAAATTATTCCCTTTCAATAATATAATGTATCTGACAAATTACAAATTGTAAAATACAATCAGCCTGCTTGTGCTAAGATTTTCCAGTGTGAAGAAGACTAATTTGTGTACACAGCCGCTCATCTGTCAGACACAAAAGTGTTATTTGGTAGATTAGAAACAGCAGCCACGTTTACAAGAATATTTATATCTAAAGTAAAACAGCACAAACAGTACATGACATATCATAAAGCACCGCAAAAATAAACAGCCTGGCTCTGCTAGCTTTGTTACGTGATAACTAACACAGGAAATGATGATCAAACCCTGGGAAGCGTGAAGAGAGTTTTCAGTGATACAGTCCTCTGTCTATTAACACCCTGCACAACCAGCCAGTATTCCCTAGAAAGAACTTTGCAACAAATCTAATCAGTGCATCTTTTCTTTTGAATAGGATTTAAATACAGCCTTCAGATGGGTGCAGAGGAAACATCTTCAGAGTGAACCACTGTGTATGGATGGGACATGATAAACCCCAATGACTTGCTTCACTTCATAGAAAACACTGAGCAAATGGGCACACACAGGTTTAAATAGGACTTGATTTTAACTGTCTTCTGTTGTTTCAGACTTTAGGACTGCTAAAACATCAATTAAATAAGATTATTTATTTGAATTTTTTGGCCACCTAATTTAGAACTACAAAACTTTGAAGGCGGTACTAGTGTTTACACCAACAACGTGTGCTAAAATCTTTTTTCCCTACATTTTAAGGAGATCCTGATTTATCTAAAGGATTGCTCAAATTCTAAGGCAGCATCATGGACCTTCAGTAATGTTTTAAAATACCAGATAACAAATGTATGCATCCTGTAAATAAGCAAGTGCAGGACTTGACAGCTCCTGCTTAGTTTTAAATATAGTCTTGCAAGTGCCACAAATTGTGATTATTAGTTTCCCTAATTACCTGACACAATCATTCTCCCACTGTATCTCCTGCAAGAGCACATCAAAATGGTGAAGGTGGGGGGACCGTGCTGAGATTACTTGCGAAGTCCCTTTCAAAAACTCAGTGTTACAGGTAACTGGGATTTGTCTGTGAGGCCTACAACGTCAGATTTCTTCAGTGGTTAGGAGGACAGATATGCATGCCTTTAATTTCTACCAGCACAGTTCCAAATCTTGCTGCTTCTACTTTGCTTTTAGCAGTGACTCTCTGTTCCCATTTTTTCCCGTTCAATGTCAACATCCAGCAATGAACTATTTTCCTGCTTGAAGTAAATATATAAATGAATAAATCTTGTATAGAACATGAAATTTGCTTTTAGTGAAACACAAAAACAGCTTAATGGCTAATTACTGTACTTAAAACAGAAACTAAAAAGCAGTATTGGCTTTTTTATCTTGCCATATTACTTATATTTTCATTGGTTTAAAACATGTAGATCGCACACAGCAAAATCATATAATAAATATTGCAATTATAAACTAGATGCCAGATATTACATGTATTTGATCATTTTAACAAACAGAAACTTAAATGGTTCTACAATTTCTTTTCTTACCATATTTTTACTTTGTAATGTTTGAAAAAAATAATAATAAAATCAATTCATTAATTGATTTTACTAATTTTATAAATCACAATATAATGAATTAATCATAGAAGAAAGAGGAATTCAATCAATCCTACTTTCATACATTCATATTTTATTTATATAAATCAGATCAAATCAATATCTGCACCCTCCAGAGTCAGATAGCTACATTATGTGAACAAAAAGCTCAATGTACAGCAGTCTCTAATACATATTGCGTCCTGTCTTGTTGAGTTTAAAGCATCAAAAAATTCTTCACAATGTTTAAAAAGCTCCGAGGTTCGATTCCCAAGAGGGGGTGCACTGAGTATGTACGTCTGATGACCCCAAAATTAGGGCGAAACACGCGTTGCGTACTCTTTGCATTATTTCACACTTTATTCGCCATCAATGATTGTTCTGGTAAAGCCATACTCAGTGTAATCATTAGATGAACAGTAAAAAAGTAAGAGCGAGGGGAGGGTGACTTATTGAGGCACGCAGGCAAAACCACAATAGCACGCGGGCTCGATGTAGTGCGCGTCAACTCGATCTGAATTGCGCAATCACATTCGAAAAAATATATGTTTTCAAGTTCTATTTAGTCAACACAAATATCTTTGGTTGGAATGTAAGGCGAATTTACTCTTTACATTTGTATGGTGAAGAAAAATTTATGCAATGATGCCTACATTTAACTTTCATTCCTACCAAAGATATTTCTGTCGACTAAATAAAAATTCCTTCTATTTAAAATTTAAATAGAACTTGAACAGATACGATAGTTCATAATATCCAATGTGTGTGTGTTTATGTAAATATGTAGATATGTATGTATATGTGTATATATATGTTTATATATGTGTGTGTATGTATATATATGTATTTGTGAGTATATATGTGTGTGTGTATGTATGTATGTATATGTATGTGTGTATATATGTGTGTGTGTATATATGTGCATATGTATGGATATGTTTATGTGTGTGTATATATATATATATATATATATATATATGACAGCAACACTTATCACTCACAACAGTGACAAAACAATTACATTGACAATCATGTTACGTTATTTTCAAAATGTTTCCTTTTCTTTTTCATTATTTCTTTAACACAGTATTTCTCCGCGGCGAAGCGCGGGTATTTTGCTAGTTCTTGATATACAGCTGAAAGAGCAGATTATGACATAATGGAAGTCCATATGTGATGAGAGAAAGCTTCATACAAATTATGGATGTGTAAAGTACCTGCATAATACTGTATAAGTAAAGGAAGGGTTTAAAGAACACTTTAAAAAGTAGGGCTAATTTCCAAAATGCAGAGTAACAATCCTCTTATTCAAATAAACAATGCATAAACCTGGTGAAAAATAAAGTTACACCGTAAACGTCAGTTAAAATCACGGGTTATCCTAGAATTAACTGGATTGAAGCAGGTATTTTTTATTACTTTTTCCTCTTTTTCAGTTTTTAAACATGCCAATTCATATGTTTGGTCAATTTGTAAAATTTTAATTAATTGATCAGAGTTTAGAATTTTTTCAAGAATTATCCTATATTTCATTTTTAAATATCCATGGATTAAGAAAAGAGAGTTGTCTTTGTTTCATAAAGCTTCATAGCATTTTTCCAAGAGTATAAATTTATTTTTGGATGGTTAATTGGCATGAACTGAGATAAAGGGATGTAAAAGATTAGGGATCTATAGTTTGTTCTACAATCTTTACCAGAAAAAAGAACACTTTGACATTAAAGCTTTACTGCAGCACAAAGGCACACGCAGCATTCAGGCAATAAACTTCACTGAATGTTCATAACCTATGAATTCCCATGATGACAACCTTTGAATGAGTTTACACATGGAAAGCTCTGATAAAACAATACACATTATTTAGCAGTCATCTCAGTGTACTATAAAGCCTATTTGCTAGCTGATTACCATATTGCAGCCAGTTTTAGTGAGCTCTAGTCAAGCACGATACATTTTACAAATGCTGCATGTCAAATGGGAGGTGACAATTACAGAAGATATCAATAAACATCATACTGAATGGTAATGAGGCGTACTACAAGGTCCAGCAGTCACAATGAGAGTGCCAGTTTAAATGAGTGTGGAAGAGGTAATGGAAATTTCTCACTGCTCATTAGACAGCCAGTGACAGCTACCGCAAGATTTTTTCAGTCCCATGCTGCTAAGAATTAAATAGTCAAGAAGTTATTTGATAACAGTGTGGATTTCAATACAACAAACTGTTGACATATATTAAAAATAGTTTAGTGATTCTGCATTTGTACTGTCAAGGTAACAATATTAAACTAGAATGAAATCAAATGTATGGCTTTGTAACTCTCCACCTTGATACAAATGTACAACAGTGGACAATAAAGATTTTGCCTCCTGTACACTTCTGAGTGTATCTTATGGATTCTGACCTGTAATTACCTATTTTTGTGATTTCCTACTGTATATAGTACAACTACAACTGGAACATCTGGGATGACCTAAAAATAGTGGCACTGCTACTTGGAACGCAGCTTGGATATATTAAGTACTGTTGTTTAATTTGCGAATGGAAAAAGAGACTCATTACACACTCTATAACCATTTGTTTCCAGTGTGGCACAAAATACACTTGTCCAACGAACAAAGATATTTTTGCCTTGTCTTCATATAAAACTTGGACACATTTTGTGAAAGCAATGAACAAGGAAAGTGAAGGATTTCAACATCTGAGATTGATGTTTCAGTGAAAAACTGATTCCAAGATTAAGGAAAGCATTTTTAATCCACAAATCAGACATGTCATCAATGCCAAGGGATTTGAAGATCTGCTAGTGAAGTCACAGGAAATTGCATCAAAGGCATTCAAGGATGTTGTTGAGAATTTTCTTGATAACTACTATGATTACACCCTGCCTGAAAAAGGGGCCTCAGTTGCCTCGAAAGCATGCACAGTGTAATCAGTTCAGTTAGCCAATAAAAGGCATCATTTTGCATGATTTTTCATTGCATCCATAATGATAAACATGGTACAACACCCGACTACTACTTGATAACACAGAACACCAAAGTACAGTACATCTAGCTGGTTCACAACATGCTTCAAGCATACAAAACCAAGAAGAGCAACAGGTCGCTCAAGATTAATTTTCTGCATTCATACTTGCACTTTGTCTCTACTAGTCTTTGTTGCAGTCATTTCATTAGGTCATTGCAACAATGGAAAAGCAGTTTCAGGGCAAGTATTGTTGGGCACTCAAACAAGAAGCATCAGATGTGGAGCACAAATGAGAATCAGCAGCTAAACAGCTTTAGCTCAGCTGAAATAATGCAATGTGTCAGCATCATTAAGCGATTAAACACACCGAAATCAATAAAATAATTTCTCCAAATTCTTAAATGATAGAGTCAATCTAAAATTATGTTTGCGTTCAGCTTGAAGCTGTCTATCATAGTCATTAAATTTTATCAGAAAGCAAAACCTTTGGAGAAAAAAAAATGTTATTCTGTGTAATTAAACTAATCAAAGTCAGAGAAAGCAACTTTTTTTTATATGTTTAAATAACTTGTGTATTTGTGACAGGTTGAAGTCATTCAATGATTACTTACATGCCAATAACATCCTTCTGATGAAAACACTTTAAGAGATAATAACATAATAGAGGTGTATATTATCCTCCTAGAGTCTAAAGACATGTATGTTAGTCTGTTGAGCGATTACAAACTGGTGAAATGTGAGGTACCATGGCTGATAATGTGCCCTGTCACTGCACAGTGTCTGATACAAGGTTGTTCCTGTTTCCTGTTGATTCCACACTGAACAGGCAGGATCCAACTCCACTTATATCTGAATGGGAAGGATGGCAAATGTCAATTTCACAAGGACTGCAACTTAAAAGAAGTGTATGAAAGATATAATTAATAACAAAAACTCTTAACGCTAGAAACATAGCAACACAGAGGGCTTAGCTTTGGAGAAACAAATATGTAATAATTGCAGCGGCAAAGAAAGAACATCTGTTACTTTTACTTTCCACATTACAAAGAAAATTCTGTTCAAAAGCGACACAAAAAATGGATATGTTTCACATCTATAGTATAATGCAAAGACTGGAAGCTAATGTAGGGTGCCAACTAGGAAACAGTGACCAAGCTTATGCAGTTAAGAGAGAGAGGTAATGTGTTTTTAAACTAAGCAATGGTGTAACAGAAAAAATTATGCATCTAGTTCCCAGAAGTGGAATATGTCAGTCACTTCCTGTTGCACCGGCTCTGGGAACAGACTAAGGGTGTGTCCAAAGATCCAAACACATCACTTCTCTCAAGTACAGGGTCACATTTTTAACAGCAATAAATGTGATAAAGAAACCTTTATTCATTGCTTACATGCCAGATGGAATGTAGACATGAATATATTTGAGTGTTTTAGGCTAGCCCTCAGTGAATTGCCTTAACATTTAGGTACAGCTTTAAAGCTGTACACCAGACACTGTAACTGAACTATTTTTATTTCAAATTAACCCTTTTCAAGCTGTATGCCGATATCTTGTTGAACCACCATTAGAACTGAATGATTATTAATTATCAGCAGAGGTTCAAGCATTTAAGTTCTTAAGCTTTAAAATGTATATACATTTTGAGTTACTGCAAACCATATATCATATATATGGAGCACTTCAAAATTATATTTTTGTAGACCTACTTAAAGGAAAAAAAAATGACATCACTTTAGCTTAAAAATGACTTTCTGTTGTCTTTTACATTTATGATCCACACCCTGGTTCAGCTTATTTTCATTTTCCAAAACTTCCATCAGCAGTTTATTAAATTCCCATTAATTGTCACATGCCAGCACTGTTCTCTCACAGCTCCACAGACTTGACCCAGTACAAGTGAGTGTGGATGCATGTCTGACTATATACTTTTTGATCGACTAGCATCCCATTCAAGGCTCAGTTTTGCAAGGCTTAACATTTCTTATTTTCCCAACAGCACATACTTTTATGAAAATTTAAATTTAGTATTGTTAGGTTCCAAGAAAATATACTTAAACTATAAAGTGTCCTCAAAGGAAGGATGAAAGCTTCATGAGCATAATTTTTACACAGTAAATGTAGCATTTAAAAATAAGCAACTAATAATTAATTACCGTAGTGGTTAAAGTTCTGTAGTCTGGCATGATTTCAGTGAGCTGCACATGGGTGGGACCAAATTTCCAGCAGTTCCACCAAGCAGAATTTGTCAGTCCTGGCTCTCGCAATTATTAGGCGTCATGCTCCGTTATAAAAATGTGTTCTTAT
Organism: Polypterus senegalus; assembly: GCF_016835505.1. NCBI lineage: Eukaryota > Metazoa > Chordata > Cladistia > Polypteriformes > Polypteridae > Polypterus > Polypterus senegalus. Next base: position 123,962,408 of record NC_053156.1, read on the forward strand.
AGACACAGCAATTAGTAGAATATAATGTTGAAACACTTTAAACATGTGAACATTTCCGGAGGAACATTCATTACATAACCAGAAATATTCCACTTAATTAATTTCACTGCTTGCAAGAACTGCTTTAGAGATTTTAAAAGACAAAGGATTAGTTTGAAATCTTGTGCAGTGGAAGGGAAAAGGTGCAATAAATGAAGGATGCTGTCAGTTAAGGTAATTTATGTTTATAATAAGTTAACTTTTACCAGCCTACCTCACATCCGCAGACACCTTTGACAAAGCTGATTCTTAAGAAAATGACGTGAACCAATACAAATCAAACAAGAAGAATTAAATCAAACTGTGAAAATACATGAATACTTCCCTTTGTTGAAATAAATGTGCAGGCAAAGAATGCTCAAAATGTTACATGGAGAAATAGGAAGAAAGCAAGGATACCACACGTTAACTCATACTTGGTATTAGTCTCATTACTTTGAATATGAGAACGAACACTGTCCCCTACTGCAAGTGGCAGAAAATCTCAAAAGTGGTAGGCATAAAATGAAGTATGTGGCAGTATTAAAAGGTACCTGAAAGCAACACATGCATGTGGAAAGGTTAAGCAGAAATATAAAAATTAAAGAAAAGCACCAAGTGGTGGTGATTTATCAAGCGTAGATAAGATGATATACTGACCAGAGGACATAAGGTTACATCTGTGACTGCCAAGTCAAAAGTATTCTGTGTTTTTAGCATTCTTTGTAAAAAGCAAAATTTCCACCTAAGGAAAAATACATTCTTTCCTTGACAGACAGATAGACAGACAGATAGACAGATAGACAGATAGATAGATAGATAGATAGATAGATAGATAGATAGATAGATAGATCCATCCAAATCTGGTTTGGTCAGGTCTCCTGCCATGAAAAATCTGGATTGGTCAGGTCATCTGTCATGAAAAAGTGTCCATATTACTTTATATTACATATTAAGGAATTACAGAAAGCACAACAAGATGCTACAGAAAGAAATTAAAAGCTGTGTGTAATGTTGTTGAATAACAGAAAATGTATTCAGGGTCCATCCTCCAACTAACTTCTTATAAAAAGACAAATAATATTAAAGAAGAAACACAAGCACAAGCTAAAGTAACTCCATTATGGACAACAATGTGGCTCTGTTTTGATTTCTCATTTTCATTAATTCGAATTGACTTTAAAAATTATATATAATGGGAAAAATAAAAACCAACAGAATAAAAATTAACAAGTCATCAGTTTGTGAGTGTGGAGGGAGCAAAGTTAGACTCTGTGTTAAGTATGCATTTGCTTATTTTAAAGAAAGCTATATAATAGGGAAAAAATCAAAAACAAGTTGAATGTATACAGACATTAATGTCCTTGTTAATGTTAACTTATTTAGATTTTTGATGATGTATTTAAAATGGTTCTAATGTGCAATTACAGGAAGCCAGAGTCTGTTTCAGTGTATCCCCCTGTTGTGATACAAGTAACAGTGGCACAAAAACATGTATTTTATTCTTATACTGGTTTCCACAAACTATTTATTTAGTAGCTTTTACCTGAGTAACAACATTTTTTAATGAAAATTTAAATCAAATAAGGTTAAATATTAATATGTTTACAAAACATTAACTGCAGTGAGGGTTTATAAGCACTGCACATTTTATTTGAAATTCCCTCATAATTTAATTTAAAGTGGTCGTATATTGCTGGTCCATCAAGACAGAAAATATACAATCAGTAACAATTTGTTGTTACCAATTTTTGTTAAAGTTCAGAAATAAAACCATTTGTTTTGTGCATGCTTTGAGATGGTATGAAAAATTAATCAGCTATAAACTATAACCGTTTTAACTTTTAGTTTCTTGAGGTTACCAAAGCTGATGAGTTAGAATGTATTAATGTATCTTTAATGTATTAGAAGCAGCTCAGCCTCACATACATGGGCAATTAATAATGCTGCTAAAAGCAACTTACTTCATGGCTAAAAATTTGTGGTACTCATTGGATTTTTGAAAGCAACAGAGTCTCAGTCAGTAATACAACTGATGAATATTAAATAAGAACATAATAATATAAGACATATAATGAAAGCACTATACAAAAATATGATGAATATAAGAAAATATGATGACTGAATATGACATGAAATGCCCAATATCTTATCTGCATGGGATCGATTGATAGGCAAGCTATAATTGCAAAAAAAATTATGGAAATGTAATCAAAGCAGTTAAAGCAAGTCCTGTTACAGTAGTAATTATGGATGAGTCCATAGGCATATACTGTAAAGCAAAAAAAGTCTGACGAATGTTAACCAAAATTCTGAAGTAATGGATGAGAAGGCAGAGAACTTTTTTCATTAAACATTACATTTCATCAAGATCTATTTGCTAATGTTTCTTGACATTACAAATAAAGAATTAAACTTTCTTGATCTAATAAAAAACAATATATGGAAATTAATGATTGTATATATAATAAATAATAAACCCAAACATTGGCCATCACCCACACCTTCTAACCCTCTTTGCAGTCCTGTACTCTACCACCAGGCACTATGGTGATGCCAATTCATCACACCACCATACTCAACTAAGGGAGCCACCATATTACAACAATTTGATCAGCGAAGAAGCATAATTCCACTTTTGGATGGACTGAATGGATGCTGCATTATGCAGGCAGCTCTAAGTGATTCGAATTATTGTAATTCTGCAAAGTAATTAGTTGAGGGAATCTTCCATCTGGAAGCAGTAAGCAATTCAGCAGCTACTGTGCACAAGCAGATAAACCTAAGCTGGAACAAAAAACAAAAATAAGTTAAGCCTGAGACATCTCATTGTGTAAGAATCTGTGGAATTTGGGAAATTACAGCAAACAGTATCAAAGAAAGTGACCAAGAAATTACTGACCAGAAAGCCGGAAGACAAAACCAGTAGATGTTCATAAATGTGGTATGAACGCAAATGAGCTGGGAGAGAGGATTTGGGCAAAGTTCCATTAAGTCAGGTGTGCAAGGAGGGAGTTAAAACCTATGCCTATATTTAAAATGACTAAACTGAACTTTTGGATTCCTCAATAAACAACTTATTTACAGTACAGAAGCACAGTATCACAGAAAAAATATGAGGATATGGTGACCACTTTGAGATAAGGATGTTTATAGGATAGACTTACACAACATAGGACTAAAGATGTTCAACCCCCCACATATCTCATAATTCCATAGGTGGAAAAAGGTCAAAGAAAATTAAACAACAAAGCGAATATTTAAAGAACTACCAAAACATCCCTGCTCCTACAATCCTCCATGCCCATCAAAGTAAATACAAGCTAAACAGAAGGATAAGCACATCTTGGAAGCACATCAATAGTTTAACAAGAGACCCATAAAAAAGAAAAACACCCATCAACTCTAATAATAAATATACACAAAAAAGCCCCACTAATCAATAGCAGAATGCTGCAAACCACTATTTGTCTAATAAACTAAAGAGAGACAATGCTGAAGAAATATAAAGAACCAACAGTAGAAATTACATTTAGCAAAAGGAGGGCAATACTAAACATCCACATTAGTAGAAATAATGAGGACAATGGAGTGGCTTAATTAGCAAGCACAGTCAGAACATGATTCAGCGGGCACACACTGCCTTAAATCTTGCAGTCTAATGCCAGCTCAAAAACTCCCACACACATCTCAAAACAGGATGCAGTGAATAAAACATTCAAACTTTGGAAAACAATAGCACTTAGTTTGACTTTTATTGCTGGTTTAACTTTTGAAACATAGAGCTGTGATGGCACCACTCTAAATAAGGTTCTCTGGAAGAGCAGGAGCTCTTAGATATCTGTCTAGCTTTGTTCACGTGGCTTGGTTCAAAAGTTGGACAGCTTGATGACTTCTATCAAGACAGCATTTAGATGTTAAACCAATAAAAAATAGCAGCAGCAGAATTGGTTTGGTAGTTGTAACTTTTGAAATCATCTTTTTGCACATTTTCCAAATTATACAGTTCTATATACTGTACACCCCTTCCCACTCTTTTCATCTGTAACCAGAAATTCCAGCAATATCTAGGCCTCCAGCTCCAATATTATATTCTAATTCTCCTCTGGATTCTGAAAGTTCACAAGGGCCTTACTTTTATATGTGTTTAAATGTAAATCTGGAGAATACTAAACAAAAATCACATATCACATACATGTCTGCATAATCATTTAAATAATTATTTAAAAAATAATTCATAAAAACTATCATGCTGTAGTCGGGGATTGGGAGTTTGAGACTTAAGATGGATTCTTTTCAGCATATCTTAAAAACTGGATGTTAAGAATGCCAGGCTTGATAGAGTCAGTGCTTTTTAGGAAAATTCTGTGGACCTTTCCGATCTACAAAGTTCTGTCATTCAACACAGAAAACAATTTTGGCCATGCTATGGGCAGAAAAATAACTGTATTACCCTTCACTGACAGACAATTTCTATATTTTTCCAGTGCCTCCTGTCCTCCAGGAAGAGGTGGGTAGAGTAGCCAAAAATTGTACTCAAGTAAGAGTAGCGTAACTTCAAAATAATATTACTCAAGTAGAAGTAAAAAGTAGTCATCGATTAAATTACTCAAGTAAGAGTAAAAAAGTATTTGGTGAAAAGCCTACTGAGTAACTGTTTGATCATAATAAATGATTTATTTTTTAGAAATGTTGTAATAAGACAGACAAAAATATAAAATAATGTGCAAATTCTGCTATTTCCAAATAATAAAATAGAAAAATGAGTAAAAATAAATAACATGTTTACAAAATAAAGATGCACAAAAAACACAAAGTTCCAAATCTGAGTTTTTCACAACAAAGCTTTTGAAGCCAATATCTACAGTAGATAACATGTATGTTAGAACAGTGCAAACTACTTACAGTGACAAGATACACTGTACACTGACAGTATAATACTGCATATTCACGACCGCGGGGAGTTAATGAGGTAGTTGGAGCGAGTCGGGGAATCAAAGAAAAGAAGAAAAGAAAAGAGGTTAAAAGACATGAAAGGCAGACTTGGGAACAACGATCTGGTTCTTGCATTGAAGCTGTGACCGTTTAACAGTGAACAGGAGCCCCGCATGACTAAGAAGTCTCTCACTGGCTGCAAGACGCAGGAAGTTTGTGTGTGGTCATGAGACTGCATGGCTACGTCTGATTGGTGAAACAGAGTCATGTGATTATTGTTGCTACGTCTGATTGGTGAAATAGTCATGCAGTCGATCCACTGGCGACTTCTCTCTTGCAAAAATATAGTGTAACTAGCCAACCCGCGGTGTACCATAGACCGCATAATCAGACCGGTTTTTTAATGATTTTTATGCACAGGGAGAAAATTAACATTTGAAAAATCGGTAACGTAATAAATCAGCAAGAAAAGTACAAAGGGTAGGGACAAAACCAGTGGGGGCGTATGAGTCGCACTTAGTGGGAATTCCACGGTTTGCAGAACGAATGGGGTTCAACGGCTTACCCACGCCTCTCTGCGCCGGGTAGACACACGCTCAATCTCATGCATGATTATTTATTGAATGCTAAACACTTCTGGAAAGACACGGTTGTCTAAAACGGGTTGGTGTGAGAATACAACAGTAAGTGAATGAAAAGATGGAACTCTGGAGAGAGCAAAATACAATACAATAGTGAATCCGCGGTATAACAAACGCCGTATAATTATTTATTGATGGTTGAACACTTCTGGAAAGACACAATTGTCTAAAAAGGGAGGGTTTGAGGATACAACAGAAAGTGAATGAAAAGATGGGACTCTGGAGAGAGCAACATATAATTATCCATGAGTGAAGAAGACGCATGTTTGTTGCAGATGCGAATTGCTGTATGTAGCGTGTAAAACAGCTTGCCATGGTGCACGCGGTCGTGCGTCGTAACCGAAAACTCGGTTTTTAAAGACTGCTTACTTCATTGTGTTTTAACCTCAGTTGTAAAGGATTGTTTTAAGGATCCCATGGGATACTCCTCACAAACAGTTTTACACGCTGCATATGGCAACTCACCTCCGCGAGAAACATGCCTCTATGAACAGTCAAGGTGGCTTGGAGGTAAATGAGGCCTCTACAACAGATGAATATAAATGACGTCGTTCCTTCTGTGTCGTCGCGTCCGAGTTGGTGGGCGTGGCTCCGTGAGTTGTTGTCGTATTCAATGGTCTTGGAGTTGGTGGGCGTGGCTCCTCCCTGCGTGCTCCATAAGTGTTTTACTTGTCAGCGGCTTAGTGAATCCACACCCCTTCCGGCGTGCTTTCCATGGGTGTCTTGCCTTAGTGAATTATATATATAGATGTGTAAATTGAAAAAAGTAATGAGTCGAGTGTTGCCGGATGTAGCGGAGTAAGAGTAGTGTTTCTTGTTCACAAATGTACTCAAGTAAAAGTAAAAAGTATGTACTCTTAGAAGTACTCTTATGTACTCTTAGAAGTACAATTTTTTTTAAAAGTTACTCAAGTAAATGTAACTCGTTACTACCCACCTCTGCCTCAAGGTCTACTGTGTTTAGTTTATGTGCCACAATTTCAATGTACGTGACTCCAATTTAATTGCTATTTTTGGATGCACTTTACTATAGAAAGTTTACCTTTTTCAAATACTCCATAGTGACATTGGTCATTTCCACTCCAATCAGAAAACACGTCTACATATTGGCAGTCAGATCATTGATTTCATAAGGAGATTCTTTATCATCTCTCAGCATGAAGATTTGGATTCATAAACATCTCCTGTAGGGTTCAATGACTTCTTCAGAAAGCCAAAATCTTCTGAATGGATTCTTTGGGTGACCTGAGACATCCTGTTACCAGATGAGCGAAGTCCAAGAAGACTAAGATAGTAGTTAGCAGTTAGGGGCACAGAAATGGATTGGTTGAAATGTGTGGTCTGGTCAGAGCTCAAGCACTAGTAATCACCATGACTTGTTGGCAAACTTGACTTGAAAGGTCTTCTTAAAAATACGGTTTCAAAGAAGAGTGTTATTCACATTATAATGTTAGGAGTCTGATAATGAGTATATTGATTAAGCGTTCATTTACTGAAGAGAAAATATCAGTGAATTAATTCAGTATAAGCATATTTCATAGATTATTCTTTCAACAAAGCATGCTTTTGACGGATATATAAATCATTGTTAGAAGTAATGAGGTAATAAATAAATAGAAAAATGGTAAAAAAAAGAAATAATGCTCAAAATTGTGAATATTCAGTGCAATCTTCTAGTAAACACTCAATAGAAAATTCCAAAAATCAAGACATTATAATAGGCAGACATAATAATTTAAAAATAGTTTAATACCATTAAATCAGTTGTCTCCATACATTCATTAAGGATTATTTAGTTAAATATAGCTATGAAATGTCAGGGATTTATATCCCACTTAAGATTAAATGAAGTATGAGACCTGAAATCTTAGTTTAAAATCAAAGGGTATCCTGTCAATACTCCTTCAAATCTAATAATTTAATTTTATGTTGGGGTTGCACCATAAATCACAAGAATCCTTATTAGTAAATGTTAATTCATTTGTTTCCAGTTTTTTTGTTTTGTTGTCTATATATTACTTTTGAATCCAATTCAATATAAAATGGGCAAGCACCTTTACCTCAACAGTATAGTTCATATTTCTGTACAGTTTTCTTCACAAAAACAAAAAACGCCTATTTTGTGCTGAAGTTGGTTTAATATTAATTCAGACCAAAAGAAGTCCTTCTGAGACAGCCAAATGTCCATCAAGATAAGATGTCCTTATGTTTTTTGTTACATAAGACTTTTTCAGGCTATATTCACAGAGTGGTTGGATACTTCTTGTATAGCAGAACAGCTTGTGTTATTTTAAATTTAATGAACCAACACACACCAACTGCAGAATGTCTTAGTTAAGTTTCTCTCCTCAAATATATTCCAGCTGCTAATGTCCAAATTCATGGTTAAGATCCAAACTATTTTATTTAGATATGAGGTCTTTGATCTAACGAACAGAACAAGTTTCAATAGTTGTCTTGAAATGGCAGAAATTTGTAAAACTGTCATGTTTATCTTTAGTGTCCATTGCATTGACAATCTACTCTGGTATGTGAGACATCAGCTTGGGTGATCTGATTGGCACATGGGTTTCCTGAACTTAAAACACACCATTATTATACATAATCTACACTTGTAAAGGATTTAGAGAACCCTAATCATCCTGCATGACATGAACAATTTAATCATTTTCAAAGACTTTGCAAGACTGTAGCAACTGAATTGATTAAAGCAGGGGTTCTACAAAGTCAGTCCCAGAGGACCATTCCGACGTAGATTCGCAATGAGCATTCAATCACTGCTGTTGAAGCACATATTGCACAAGCCACATTTTCATACCTCATTTTAGTTGTCTCACTTGTTAAGATTCCCCACACTAAATTGAGTCTTAAACTTTACACTATTTTAGTCTTAAACTTCCATTTTCACATTTTTAGTCATTCTCAGCAATAAGATGTACATTACAAAAGCTACAGCAACTCTCAATCTAACTTGTTTCCATTCACACCTGTGTGTAATCATTATGAACTATGTGGTTCAATAAAATATTTGGATGGAAAATGAAGACAAGAAAGCGATGGACTGAGAATTACTCCTGTACTTCAGGTAACAAATCTCTTGGACGATATCCGTGGAAATAAATAAAAAATCTATGATATAGGAACAACCTGACATGGCAGAATGAAAGCCCTAACAAGCCAAGAAATTTAAATAAGATCTGTTATTGGCAACAATTGGTTTCTAATTAAACAACTGGGTTAGAATAAAAAAACAGCAGCCATTATGGCTCTCTAGGACCAAGTGCTTGTGGATCATAAGTGAAAAGCCTTTCTCAAGTCCAGCCCTAAATTCTCAGTTGTATTGAAATCTGGACTCTGATTTTGCCAATGCAGAACATTAACATTGTTGTTTTAAACCATTACTGTGTAGCTTTGTCTTTATCCTTGGGGTCACTGTTTTTCTGGAAAGCAAAGCTTCTCCCAAGACACAGGTTTCTTTCATACTGTATTCGATTTCCTCTGGATATCCATGTACAGTATTTTGTTGAACTTATGTTATCCTATACCCTCACAAGACTTCCAAGGCCTGTTGCAGAAAAGAATCCCCATAGCATGATGCATGCCTTCACCATGCTTCATGGTGAGGATGGCGTGGTTTTGATAATTTGCAGTATATAACTCATACCAAACATGGGGCTTAATCAGAAGGCAAGAAAACTCAAGTGTAACCTCATCAGACCATTGAATCTCCTTCTGACTGACTTCAGAATCTGCCATGTGCCTTTTGGCAAACTCTAGCTGAAAAGTTGTGTGTGTGTGTGTGTGTGTTTTTAGCAATGGCTTTCTCTTTTTCTACTCTCCCATAAAACGTCTACTGGTATGTAGAGTCTCTGCAATCTCAGCCACTGGAGTTTGTAACTCCATCAGAGTGATCACACAACAACTGCATTTATTTCTATAGCATATTTGGTGGATGTTTTCTTTTAGTCAGCCAAACAAAAAAAAACATAAAACATTGTTATTTTAGTAATAAGTATGAAACAGTCTTCTAAAAATGTTTATTTTATTTCTTTAATGCTTACCTTGGGTATATTCCACTAACCATATCTTGTTCAAGAGGGGCATCAGCAGCTAAACTAGGACCAGCAGCTTTAGAAATAAGTAGCACAACCAAGCCTCTCATCTGAAGGTTGTTCTTATTGTCGAAGACAAAACCCCTGTACAAGATGAAAACAAAATATTAACACCAATTAGTATATACTGCTGTATGTGTGAGTCTGAAATTAATGTTATGGCGACTGATTTAACAAGGGCACAGGGAAAGGATTTGGTTGTGACACTGCATCTTAACTATTTATCTCATGTGCCTACAGCCAGGAAGAGAGGATCTGTGAACTCTTCCACTGACTATGGCTCTACCTTATCCACACCGATTAGACACGTGTGAACAACCACAATGGCATTAGAAGTAACCCTATGGAAAAGACAGCATTACATTGTGGCCTGACACACTATTCACCACCTTTCCAAACCTTGCCAGATAACAGTTACCTAGGTTATAGTCTGGTACCTCAGCTCTTTGTGAAATTCTGGGTATCTTGTTTTCACAATATTTGTTTCTACCTGCCAGAATTCCTTAATTCTGAAGAACCAACTTCAAAAAAATTTTTGTAACTTAGCCTTCAGTTATTACTGTAGTTCTGGCAATCGAAAGGTTGCCGGTTCGAATCCTGTAAATGCCAAAAGGGACTCTGCTCTGTTGGGCCCCTCAGCAATTCCCTTAACCTGCAACTGCTGAGCGCTTTGAGTAGTGAGAAAAGTGCGATATAAATGCAAAGTATTATTATTATTATTATTATTATTATTATTAAGGCAGTCATTTATGTGTTATTCACTAAATTAAACAGATCTACTTAAAGTTGTGGAAATAGCTCGTTCTAATGAAAGTCCAGGAATATTAACCTCTGATATAAGAATCATGAAACAAAATAATTGTGTATTTTTTATATTACTTTAATATGCAGTGTAAATTTTATGAGAATCTGTATATGAGAAAATATCACTATATAAAAAGAGCTTAAAAGATTTAAATTTAACATGTGTTTTGAGATTTACTGAATTTCGATGTGAGAATATATTTTTTCTTCCCTTTGACAAGCTACAAAATTATTTTGAAGCATAACCCAACATTAAAGCCCTGTGTTAGACTAGCAATCCAGTGCAGGCCTCTACTGCTCTCATGTTTACTCTGGACTGAGCAGATAAGAAAATTAGCCGATTAATACTTGGTTTTTGGATGCATTCACCATGAATGAACATTTATGATATAACTAGATGTGTTACCTGACTACATGCAGGAAATTTCCAAAGACAGTGGGCCTCAGTATTGGTTAACTGGAAGTAGCAGGAATACTATGCAACTAACTCAGTACTTTTTTTGTATACAATATTTGTAGTGGGTTTTTTTTTTCATAACTAGGGATTAATATTATTAGTTCAATGACGCTTCTTACTCTTCAATATGCTACATACAATTGCACATTAAACATTCCTTCTGTTGAACAATTCTTGCTTTTCCTACTGACTGGCCTTGGCTTTTCTTGATGTAATTGTTGAGTAAACTATTCTTTAAAAGTGAAACAGGTAAGCAGTAGAAATAATGGGAATTTTGCAATTTTTCACTATAACAATAATTACTATTATTATCATATATTTACAATTTACATTTGTTTACTTAATTCACTCAAGCATTACATTTAGGGGTTTTGTCATCCTTAGAGATCGGAAGACTTTTATTTTAGTACAGTATACAACATCGAGAAGTGGGGTTTGGCAGCTTTTGAGATCACAGTGTGTTGACGTTAGTATATGAAATCAAAGAGCCCCTTCAAAGTCTGATCCCCTCACTTTTTCCTGTGCAGAACACTTTGCCTTCTTAGGGCTGCTGCTCTAATGGTGGCCTTCATTTGCATGGCAAGCCCCATAACTCAGCACAATCACTTCATAGCACTGTGCTGAGAAAAGGACAGGATGCATTTGAATAGCCTGATTGCTACAACGTTGTTATTGACAAATATAAAGACATGTCAGCTAATTTCCTTTTTCTTTACCATCACCAAATTTCAATAAAATTCTTCAAGGTATTTTTGAGATTTTGGGGCCTTTAGTTTTTCGGCATATTTAATCCTAAATATTAACATAATGAAATGTCCTTGCTTAGCAGAAACCTAGTGACCTAGATGTACCATTCTGCCAAATTTCAGCTTTTTAACTAAATGGCAAATAATGCTTTTGTTGAGGAGTGAATGAATCAGTTGACTTTGCAGAATAACATCTGAAAGTAGTAAATAGAACTATTCATTTTTATTTTCCTTGACTGCTTTGAACATGTTCTTTTAAAATAGGGAAGATTTTAACAATGCATTGCCAAATGGAATATGTGAATGTGGCTAATGGAAAACTACAGCGACGAAAAACCCCACTTACTTCAGAAAATGATTCTGCCAGACAGTCCACAGATTACGATTCAGGTAAGTAAATGAAACGTTCTTGTTCATTTGCTCTTGTGGCACATTTTTCAGTGAAATTAAGAGAGGCCCTTTTTAATGGCACATTTTGCTCAAGTTAGTCAGAGACTCTGCAGACCATTCCAAAGATTAAGGGTAGAAAATGCTGTAATGAGGCTGAAATACATTTCTGAATAGCATATATATGAACATTTTTAATGTCTTTTTTTAATAGGATAAAAAAAAATGCTAGGAGCTGCTCCTCCACAAGGTAGGACAGATTGCATCAGACTGACCACAATGAAGCTTTGATTTATTAAGTTTTCTAAAAAACTAGGACTTATCTGTTACATTGTATTAGATTCACAATTATTCATAATCCTTTAATGATATAGTATGAAGTAACATCAAATGAGGTAAGATTATACAATGATACATTTATTGTGACTTTTTTATACCATTGCTTGCCTGTTGCACTATCTTGCTTAACCAGGAGAATGCTAACCCACTCTCTACAATTCAGTGGGAAAGTGATATATTATCTTAAACTAGAAAAAATTACATTTTCTATGCAATGAACAACGCAAAGCCTTCCGGAATTTGGCAAAATGAATTAAAGTTATTCTAAAATATGTGCTGTCTCGCTAGTCCTGTTCTACGTTTCTTTAGATGTTTCAAAATATCTGAAAAATCTTATAATGATTCCATCAAATAATCAGGGGTGAGTACTGGTTATGACACAATGCATAACATTTTTTTTATTTTGGCATTCTCTAAAGTTTGTATTTTTGATTGGATTGCATTTTAGATAATATTAAATAATTTACAAGATAAATAACATTAAAAACAAATTACAAAATTTTAAATCCAAGTATACCTTTTGGCAAGTGAAAAACTGACAGATAAAAATTCTTTATAAGAACAGCAGTGTGAAAGTGAACTCCTGGAATAAAATATTCCAAACAGCAGGTATACTAAAATAGTTGCACTGATCCTATATTTTTTGGAATTCTAGGTGTTTTTTTACATGAACTTCAGGGCAAAATGTAAGCTTACATCATTAAGGTAACTAAAGAAATTACATTAAGTTCTTCAAGAGTCCTGTTCCAAAGTATGTCAATGTCACCTCAGTCTCTCAACAACAATTCAAAATAAACATACATCACCTTTAATGTACTCAGCATAAAGGGACTATGACAAGGCTTATCGATAAACCTTTATATTGACCACTAAGTGTAAATAAATAAGTGAATTTTAGAGCAAAACTTTTAATTTGATAATAACGTGATTGAATGTGGTGAATAGGTAGACTGGTTGTTTAAATTTACACAAAAGGTGTAAGTGATTGCATTTTGAGGAGGATGTATTCTCTAATGAAAATAAATACATTAAAGGGAAATCTGTTGTAATTTATTAATAGATTCACTGTATAACTGTTACAAAAAGGCCAATGTATCTACTGCAAACAAAAGAGTCTATTTCACAGCCAAGATATGGTTGTCATCTAGTGCTGGGCGGTATGACCAAAATTCTATATCATGGTATTTTTCTACATTATTCCGGTTTCATGGTATTCAATGGTATTTTTTTCCCCATGCATGAGTGGATGTTAACCACATTTTCCACTGCAATTACTGCAGTAGACTGGCTAAGAATAACCTATTCAACTGTCAATGTGCAAATAAACATTTTAATGTGCCCACAAGTATTAATACAGGTTTGCATTGCCCCATAAAGTTATAGTTTTCAAGGGGGTGGCACTAATGAAGAGAAGGAATCACATTGCATGACAGATGCAGTCAAAATATAGAACCTTTTAATTGAACAAAATTTGCAGACAACTTAAACTATAATTTTGACAACATATTTTCAACCATCCATTGAGGCATTTAGACTTAGTAAAATATCCAGAGGTGCTTGTCAAAAGATGTATTGCACTAAACATGTCTTAGAAAAGAAATAAATAGTCAATATTTTTTGTAAACCAACTACACTTTCTGTTAATGTTAACAATCTCTGTCCACTGACACGATAAAGTGACTTTTTAAACAACTTTACCATCATTAAACCGCATAATATTTAAACTAATAAATAATAACAATAAAATCAATAATAGTATTATTACTGATAGCTGAAATATTATTTTAAGACTTCAAGCCCAGGTGCATTACACAGTATTCACCAAATTAAAATAAAATAAAACAAGTGCAACTTGGTGATGACATCTTTACCAACTGAACCATCATTAAGACAAATTGCATTAATTTGGACCTTGCTTCAAGCTAAGCTATATACAAACCGGATTTCAAAAAAGTTGGGACACTATACAAATCGTGAATAAAAACTGAATGCAATGATGTGGAGGTGCCAACTTCTAATATTTTATTCAGAATAGAACATAAATCACGGAACAAAAGTTTAAACTGAGAAAATGTATCATTTTAAGGGAAAAATATGTTGATTCAGAATTTCATGGTGTCAACAAATCCCAAAAAAGTTGGGACAAGGCCATTTTCACCACTGTGTGGCATCTCCCCTTCTTCTTACAACACTCAACAGACGTCTGGGGACCGAGGAGACCAGTTTCTCAAGTTTAGAAATAGGAATGCTCTCCCATTCTTGTCTAATACAGGCCTCTAACTGTTCAGTCGTCTTGGGCCTTCTTTGTCGCACCTTCCTCTTTATGATGCCAAATGTTCTCTATAGGTGAAAGATCTGGACTGCAGACTGGCCATTTCAGTACCCGGATCCTTCTCCTACGCAGCCATGATGTTGTGATTGATGCAGAATGTGGTCTGGCATTATCTTGTTGAAAAATGCAGGGTCTTCCCTGAAAGAGATGACGTCTGGATGGGAGCATATGTTGTTCTAGAACCTGAATATATTTTTCTGCATTGATGGTGCCTTTCCAGACATGCAAGCTGCCCATGCCACACGCACTCATGCAACCCCATACCATCAGAGATGCAGGCTTCTGAACTGAGCGCTGATAACAACTTGGGTTGTCCTTGTCCTCTTTGGTCCGGATGACATGGCGTCCCAGATTTCCAAAAAGAACTTTGAATCGTGACTCGCCTGACCACAGAACAGTCTTCCATTTTGCCACACTCCATTTTAAATGATCCCTGGCCCAGTGACAACGCCTGAGCTTGTGGATCTTGCTTAGAAATGGCTTCTTCTTTGCACTGTAGAGTTTCAGCTGGCAACGGCGGATGGCACGGTGGATTGTGTTCACTGACAATGGTTTCTGGAAGTATTCCTGAGCCCATTCTGTGATTTCCTTTACAGTAGCATTCCTGTTTGTGGTGCAGTGTCGTTTAAGGGCCCGGAGATCACGGGCATCCAGTATGGTTTTACGGCCTTGACCCTTACGCACAGAGATTGTTCCAGATTCTCTGAATCTTCGGATGATGTTATGCACAGTTGATGATGATAGATGCAAAGTCTTTGCAATTTTTCGCTGGGTAACACCTTTCTGATATTGCTCCACTATCTTTCTGCGCAACATTGTGGGAATTGGTGATCCTCTACCCATCTTGGCTTCTGAGAGACACTGCCACTCTGAGAAGCTCTTTTTATACCCAATCATGTTGCCAATTGACCTAATTAGTGTTTATTGGTCTTCCATCTCTTCGTTATGCTCAAATTTACTTTTTCCAGCCTCTTATTGCTACTTGTCCCAACTTTTTTGGGATTTGTTGACACCGTGAAATTTTGAATCAACATATTTTTTCTTAAAATGATACATTTACTCGGATTAAACGTTTGATCTGTCATCTACGTTCTATTACAAATAAAATATTGACATTTGCCATCTCCACATCATTGCATTCAGTTTTTATTCACAATTTGTTTAGTGTCCCAACTTTTTTGGAATCCGGTTTGTACATAAATAATAAAACTGCAACTTGTATTTATAATGCTATTTGTTGTATAGCCCTACGGAAATGTATTAGGGCCAAAGTGAAGAAAAAAAAATACGGACATAGGGAAGAAAACTACTGTACATGTAGAGAATAAAGTCGACATGTTGACTTTATTCTCGACATTTCCACTTTAATTTAGACGCTTATGTCGAGATTATAAGTCAACATTTCCACTTTATTCTCAGTTTATTTTATAATTAAAGTAGAATATCGTAAACAAAACTTCATCCTAAAATCAATGTTCAATTTACTAGATTTTCATCTTGCCTGAAGAAGGGGCCTGAGTTGCCTCAAAAGCCTGTATACTGTAATCTTTTTAGTTAGCCAATAAAAGGTGTCATTTTGCTTGGCTTTTCTCTAGATTGTCTCAAACCCTGTCATAAGTTAATGTAGCACATTAAATGCTTTGTGTTAAGTGTTCCCCGACCCAGTTGTTAATCACTACGCTTCTTAAACTGACTTCCTCCGCACTAAGAGGAGGTGCCGGCAGCGATCACCGCACAGAATACATTCATTTCATGATATTCCTGCTCTCTGAAAATTTAGAATGCTAAGATATATACTTGATATCATTTTCAGGATGAAATGCATTAAAGCAGGTATTAAACATGCACAGTAGTGTGGCGGTAGGAACGTTCAGTGTAGAGAACTTTATGGTAGGAGTGACGGGGCTCCAGAAAACTGGTTGTATGAATGGGTATCGCACAGGTTTAACTTAAATATTGTTTAAATGTTGGGTTTGTGATCTGGTGGTCAGAGACACGAGTACAGAATTCAATGGATGTTCTTCTGAGTGGGCTTTCTTTATTGCATGCATGCTGTCTCTGTCTGATGTACCAAACCCTCAGCTCCTATCCTTCCTTTTTCTTTCTCCATCTAACCAATCACCACACAATAAACATCATTGTGAAATTAAAACTCGTTATAAACGTAGACCACGGAGTGTTCAGAACTTTAAAAAAATCTTCGTTATACATGTTTAATTATGCCATCCATTCAGGGATGCGCCCATCCCAGCAAGCATTGTGTGCGAGGCAGGAGCAAATCCTGAACGGGGTGCCAGCACATCGCAGGGTGAATACGAGCAAAACATACACTAGCAGGGTCAATATAGCATAACAAAACCCCGCATCCTACATGACTTTGAAAGGAAACTGAAGCACACTGAGTAAACCCACCAAAAAAACATGCAAATTCAAGGCAGGGTACACCCTAGACCCCCTTGCTGCGAGGCAGCAGTACAACCTCCACGCCGCCGTGCCCCCACATGATTAATACATGCTTTAATGCATTTCATCATGTAAATTATATCAAGTATTTATCTTAGCATTCTAAATGTTCAGGGAGCAGGAATATCATGAAGTGAATGTATTCTGTGCAGCGATCGCTGCCGGTGCGTCCTCAGTAGAAGAGGAAGTCAGTTTAAGAAGCACATACCAATTTAACATGGCTCAGGGAACACTTGACACAAAGCATTTAATGTGCTACAGTTAGGTCCATAAATATTTGGACAGAGACAACTTTATTCTAATTTTGGTTCTGTACTTTACCACAATGAATTTTAAATTAAACAACTCAGATGCAGTTGAAGTGCAGGCTTTCAGCTTTAATTCAGTGGGTTGAACAAAAAGATTGCATAAAAATGTAAGGGAACTAAAGTATTTTTTTAACACAATCCTTTTATTTTAGGGGCTCAAAAGTAATTGGACAAATTAAATAACTGGAAATAAAATGTTCATTTCTAATACTTGGTTGAAAACCCTTTGCTGGCAATGACAGCCTGAAGTCTTGAACTCATGGACATCACCAGATGCTGGGTTTCCTCTTTTTTAATGCTCTGCCAGGCCTTTACTGCAGCGTCTTTCAGTTGCTGTTTGTTTGTGGGCCTTTCTGTCCGAAGTTTAGTCTTCAACAAGTGAAATGCATGCTCAATTGGGTTAAGATCAGGTGACTGACTTGGCCATTCAAGAATTTTCCACTTCTTTGTTTTAATAAACTCCTGGGTTGCTTTGGCTGTATGTTTTGGGTCATTGTCCATCTGTATCATGAAACGCCGGGCAATCAATTTGACTGCATTTAGCTGGATTTGAGCAGACAGTATGTCTCTGAACACCTCAGAATTCATTCGGCTGCTTCTGTCCTGTGTCACATCATCAATAAACACTAGTGTCCCAGTGCTACTGGCAGCCATGCATGCCCAAGCCATCACACTGCCTCCACCGTGTTTTACAGATAATGTGGTACGTTTTGGATAATGAGCTGTTCCACGCCTTCTCCATACTTTTTTCTTGCCATCATTCTGGTAGAGGTTGATCTTGGTTTCATCTGTCCAAAGAATGTTTTTCCAGAACTGTGCTGGCTTTTTTAGATGTTCTTTAGCAAAGTCCAATCTAGCCTTTCTATTCTTGAGGCTTATGAGTGGATTGCACCTTGCACTGCACCCTCTGTATTTACTTTCATGCTGTCTTCTCTTTATGGTAGACTTGGATATCGATACGCCTACACCCTGGAGAGTGTTGTTCACTTGGTTGGCTGTTGTGAAGGGGTTTCTCTTCACCATGGAAATGATTCTGCAATCATCCACCACTGTTGTCTTCCGTGGATGTCCAGGTCTCTTTGCATTGCTGAGTTCACCAGTGCTTGCTTTCTTTCTCAGGATGTACCAAACTGTAGATTTTGCCACTTGTAATATTGTAGCAATGTCACCTGCATGGAGAGCTCCTTTGACCGCATGTTGTCTGTTCACAGCAAAATCTTCCACATGCAAGCACCACACCTCAAATCAACTCCAGGCCTTTTATCTGCTTAATTGATAATGACATAACGACGGACTTGCCCACACCTGCCCATGAAATAGCCTTTGAGTCAATTGTCCAATTACTTTTGAGCCCCTGAAATGAAGGGATTGTGTTAAAAAATGCTTTAGTTGCCTCACATTTTTATGCAATCGTTTTGTTCACCCCACTGAATTAAAGCACTTCAACTGCATCTGAGTTATTTCATTTAAAATTCACTGTGGTAATGTACAGAACCAAAATTATAAAAAAGTTGTCACTGTCCAAATATTTAAGGACCTAACTGTATATAACTTATGACAGGGTTTGAGAAAATCTAGTAAATTAAATATTCATTTTACGATGAAGTTTAGTTTATGATGTTCTACTTTAATGACAAATTACGAGAATAAAGTCAACATATCGACTTTAATCTTGACATAAATGGCGAGAATAAAGTAGAAATGGCGAGAATAAAGTGAACAAGTCGACTTTATTCTCGTCATAAGCATCGAGATTAAAGTGGAATTGTCGAGAATGTCGAAATGTCCACATGTCATCACACTATTACACAGTACCCAGGTACATTACACTGTATTGAAAAAAATTAAAACAAGTACAACTTAGCTTGCAGTATTATCCAGCAGTATAGAAACAGTATTTACACATTTGATCATAATGGTCCACATCCGACCTTTTAAAACCAAAGTATCTCCAGGCAACGGACGCGACTCCTTTTTTTCAGCAAGTTCTTCTGTGTCATCATGTTCAATTTTATCGCCAGCTACAGCTTCAGTTTCGGAATGTTCTCTGTCCATTTTCACCACGCAATACCTACACTTCCGCATGTTGCATGCCTATTTAGTGGTGCAGCAGTGAAAAAGAGCCCCCGTACAACACCTCCACTCACGCATGTACTCCGTTGTATGTTATTAGCGGTGTAGCAGTGAAAAAGGTCCCCCCTTGAACAGTTTCCCACTGCGCCACGTTCCAAACGTTGTTTAGGCAATTTAAACCAGTGTTGCGGTATAAGAAAAATCCATACCATAACAAAAATAAAAAACGGTTTTCGGTATGAATCGGTATACTGCCCAGCACTATTTTCATCTCAATTTTTGTAAATATTTTGCAACTGTTAAAGCTCCTAGCTCATACCACTGGAATATATACATTTAATATTGTCACGCTTGGGTCACAGATTTGCACAGAAACACAGGAGGTTGTAGAGACAGAAACTTTATTCAAACACTGCAAACGAACATTTGTCACTTTTCCAAAAGTTTAAACATGCTCCATGACAAGACAGAGATGACAGTTCCGTCAGGAGCAAAGAGTGTCAGAGAGAGAGAGAGAAAAAAAGCAAACAAACAATTCCAAAACTGACAGGTGCTGTTCAGACTTTTAAGTATGTGAAGTACCGCGCAGGAAACATATCGCGCGACAGAGCAGACCGCAAGCAAACCCAGCAAGTAAGGGAGCAATGTGAAGGTAGTCTGTCAGCGTTTTTAGGAGGGGTTTTCCCAGAAGCGCCCAGCCTCCCAGCTATATATAAAAATGAAAGGGGAAAAATCTTGACAAACATTTATTTATTCATTTTTTTTAGCCAGATTATTGTAATATACAGTACGGATATCACACTTACTCAAGAAGCAGCAGAGTATTGTACCGTGTTAGCCATAGATTGATGCATTTGTAATCTATTTAGTTAGCCAATAAAAGGTGTCACTTCGCCCTACTTACTCACATGACAGCAATTTATATATACTAAAATGTAGAAGACTGCTTATCCTGCTTGGTGGTACCAATGAAAAATAGCTCAGTAAATGCAAGTTAACTTTCCTTTTTCCGTAGTCATTAAGAATACACTGAATTCTTCTCTCCATTTCCAATATCCAATTTTTGTCATCCAAGATCGACTGACATGAAGCATCTTGTCTGTTTCAGAATATGCCTTACTGGATAGAATGTGTCACTTTAATAATTCTAATTGACTCTTCAGTTTTTCAAAACACAATTTAAGAAAGTAAAATTTTGTATTTTAAGAGATGACCCTCACTGTATGTTTTGGGGAGAGTCTTATACACCAATACATTTTGCTTTGGCAAAATTTGGGAAATTTTTCTTCATACAGTATCATAAAAATATGTTGCTGATATTCCATTAAGAGTACAGTAGACGCCTGCGTTCGTGGACTCAGCCATTCGCGGATTTTTCCTTAGAACCTAACTAATAATTGTTAGCGGAAACTGCAAATATACTCTGTAATTTTGTATGCCTTTTTTTGTGGGAATTCTGTACTGTAGAGAGAACATGAAGCAACCATATTTGGGACATTATGTATAAATTTATGGTACTTTTAAAAGTTAGCTTTTTCCAGTGTTATTCTCTCAATGACGATCACGCTCTAAACCCCCGCCACCTCTCCTGATCTAACTCTAAGTAACAGCGCCAGCGTAAATTCAAACCCAATCTGACGCTGTTCATTTTCAAATAATATTGCATTAGTGCAATAATGTTTTTTGATTGGTACTATTCAGGTCATAAAATGATTTCTTCAAAATATCATACTGTATATACCTATGACTGTGTTTTTTTTGTTTTGACATCATACACCATAAGGTGCATACTAATTCAGCGTGAGAAGGAACACTCAATAAAACTGAATAAAAAAAAAATAAAGTGATGGCGAGATACAAAGAAGGCAGATTCACCAGCGTTTGTGTGTCAGCTTTTATCCCTCCAGATCAGAGACTGTCCAGTTCCATTGCCTCAAAACACTACTCACATCTACAGTTATTCCCAGTTTCAAATAAAAACTAACAGCGTCAGATCCCTAGGGCAGTAGTATGTACCGTGATTGTGAGTGAGAGAATAAAAGTGAAAAAAAAAGGTAACTTTTACAAGTATAGTACTATAAATGTACATGGTCCGTTACAGATGCAAACCAAATGTATGTGTGTACTGTATAATATTAACAATAAGAGCAGCTCACTATTGAAAACAGTAAATATAGGAGGCAGTCAGGATCAAACCGGTGGCCTCTTAATTACAAGTCAGCAAATCATACCGCTACGCCACAGAAGCTGTTGTATCATCCTTGAACCTTTTGTGAAAGTGTTTATTTGATCTTTGGACTTCAGGCTTTACACATTCTATAGTTTATGCCTACATTTTGTAACATTTATTAATAAAATATGAAAAAGCTTCTGTTTTAACAATGTGTTTACACATATTACTGTAGAAACTATTTCCACTCTAAAACTCCAGCAGTTCACTCCCAGATAATCAAACAAGGCATGAGCTGGGAGAAGTTAGTGAACGTTCTGCAATGGTGGGGTATGGAATAGCAGGCTGCTTGCTGCTTGTCTTAATCGGCATATTTACAGGACAAAAGACGCTGACAGAGAGGTGCGAACGGATTTAAGGTGGGCCGGATTGATGAGTTTTCTCGTAGGCTCTGGTAATTCTATTGTTAACCCTCTGAGTGTGCTTAGAGTGAGTGGACCACAGGTGCCACCAAGTGTCATAATACCTTGACAAGTGCAGTGTAGAAAATAAGTTGTTTTTCCCTCAGTACCAAGAACTTGTGGGGGTAGAGTGTCAAAAAGAGGTCAAAAAGTTTTTCAGGTTTTTCCAAATTTGGAGAGCATAAGAAATTTGGAGACCAACATTAATAGAATTTTACTTTAAATTTCAAAGACATAAAGGGAAGAACAGAGACGTATTTGTGAGAGACTATATCCGGTTCAATGGAAAAACCACAGCAGAGACTTGATAGGGAAATCTAAACAGTTCTATTTGTCCAACTTCTTAGGTTATTATTTATTTAAAAGAGAGACCGAATTTCCCTGTAGTTGGAAAAGATTGTTCTATTAAAGTGATTGATAACACTGATAATCCTGAGTTTCTGAAGGTTCTGT
The DNA here is from genome assembly GCF_016835505.1 of Polypterus senegalus. NCBI lineage: Eukaryota > Metazoa > Chordata > Cladistia > Polypteriformes > Polypteridae > Polypterus > Polypterus senegalus. The sequence continues at coordinate 123,985,107 of NC_053156.1, forward strand.
TTTCCTGGAAGCTTTATCTACCTCAAGTTCTATGCAAATCAGAGCTGCAGATGTGAAAATAATTGATTGTCTTATTTTCTGAGACTTAAGCATTCCATAGCTTTTTGCATGTCAGTGGTACATTTGTCATTTAAAAGAAGGACCCAAGAAGTATATGAAGTGACACCCTGGAATCAAACATAAAGTATTTATTTATTGATTGTAATATACATTACAAAGGTGGACAGAGGAGTGTTAAAAAATACATAATAACATAACTGAGGAAAGATGCAATTCTAATACAATATAGTGAAGGGAAGCAAACACATTCTTTAGTTACAGCTATTTCTTACAGACCTGGACAATGAACAACTGAAAGACAAGATTCTGGTTTTTCTGATTGAGTTTTTGACTAAATGACTGCCATGGTCAGATCAGCTAACCTTGCAGTAAAAAAAAAGACCTTAAATTTCTCATTGGTGCGTTTCTTTGGTACATGGTTATAAGAGTCAAGAAACTATCAAATAAATTCTAAATATTTAACAATAGATAAATATGTGGAGAAATAAAAAACAGCTTATTAAATGTTCAGGTATGAATGCTCTTTACATCAGGTCCTAAATTTAGCATTATTTTCACAGTTAGAAACATAATTTTTGATATTCTCTTTGCTTTGGTAGATTTTATGTTGTACCTTGTTTGGTTGGGTTTGAGTTAGTGATATGTGCATGTAATCAGTATGTTGAAAAAGTTCAACAAATTCAAACAACTCCAAACATACTTTTCAAACAATTATTAGACTAAAAATGTGCCAAAGAATGGACAGGCCAATAGCCAATGACATTTATATGTAGCTTTGCCAGGCCTACTCTTCCTCGGGCTGGTAAACAAGACTACAATATTAATGTATGTGCAGCCTCAGTACAAAAGACTGAATCTGATCTCCTATTTAAGTTGCATTTTGAACAGAACTGAAATATTATACAACCTTTACATCCCCTAAGCATGTAAGATTATCTATCACTAAGTTTTAAAAAAATGACTAATTTTCATAACTCTCTGAACTTTACAGTGTAAATAAATACCTTGATACTCACAGAATAATTACATGATCTATATTATTTTAAATGTCAGTATACTGCCAAAATAACCTGAAGTAAATGAAAGACAGAAAGATAAAAGCAGCCCTAGTAACAAAATTACACTTCTTGTCTGATTCTGCATAAAGAAAAAAAAAAAAAATCACTCCTGCTTTGTTGAACTCCCTTGTTTGCTCTGAATGTGAGGCTCCAAAATGACAAAATTCAAATCGCACTTGGATTTAAAAAGACTTTTTAATTTGAGAATGGCAGTATTTCTGCTTATTATTATTAGTAGCTACAATTCTCTACAGACATTAATGCTGCTGATTCTGATGTCAATTTGCACTTAAATACTGCACATCTACCTATTAATTTATGACTTGTTTAATGCAGTGTTTATTTCCTTTTGATTGCCTATATGTCTGAACACATTTCTGTTGTAATTTTTAAATGATGAATTGAATTCTTGTCTGCTTGCAAAGCACTTAGTAATGCCATGATCTTTGAAGGATGCTATGCAAAGGCTGGCAATTCTTAATGATTTTCATCGGTCTCAGAGCTGAGTCGAAGGGTTACATGAAGGTCTGAACTATAATAAGTAACTAAATACTAAGTAAGAACTAATGTACACTTAATACAATAAATAAATTCAATAACTCCTTTAAACTAAACTCTTAACAGTTTAAAATGTCCACAATTCATGTGTTTTACGTAATAGTACATTGATTCCAATGGTTTTGCAAAATATATTGAAAACATTACATTTGTGAAAAAGCTACTTAATGGTGACTCTTTTAGAATTATCCATATCCTACATTAAGTGGAAAGTTCTTCTTGTGCACGTTCATGTTATCCTACAAGTATCATAATGATTATTTTTATTCTTCCACTTATGCTGCCAATCTACCTAATCTATTTCCAAGACTTCTAGACTATTTCCTTTAAACTACCAGATATTTTCTACCCTTGATAGGATATTAAAAAAACAAAAAGAATTTTACCTAGTTAAACAAAGTAGTATGTATTATTTGTTCAAATTAAATATTTCATGTTGCCATTTTAGCCTATAATGTCTAAATCTCAGTATGCATGTTTAAAACCTAAACAGATTTTCTTTATTGAGAAAAACAAAACATTAGATAAGGCTCAGGAACCAATCCATAAATCAGTTCTGATATACACCTAGAGGTTAAACGCAAACAGTTAAAGCATAAGAGATATATTAATTAGGATTAAAGTGAATCAGTCTAACTGGAAAAAAACAAACAAAAATGCAGCTTAAAATTAAAAATAATAAAAAAGAAAATACATTTTCTTCACTGGGCAAATCAAGAATAATTCAGATCATGTTACTACTATTAAAGGACAGTACACCAAAGCTTTGTTTTCCTATTGCATTTATAGTGGTTTCTCTCTTTTATTAATAAAAAAAATTCAGCAGTGGTCTCCCCTAGACTTTCTTGTATATTCGGATTTGGGGATGGATATTTGAGGAGTAAACCACAAGGCAATGACTATATTTTTATATTATGTCCAATGTTACATCAACAACAAATTCAATTAATAATATATTAAACAATTATTATAAAAGTAAAGTTGAATAAATCTGACTGTACAGCTGCATGAATAAAAAGTAAAGTACCATTTCCGGTTAACAGAAATAGCCCAAAAGTTGATATAAATCAAAGTTTTGTACCTAATAGTTGTGTGCAAAATTTGTTTGACCTAAGTGAAAGCATACTCAAGTTATCGTGCTTACATACATACACACATAGACACAGACATAATTCCAAATATTGTATTTTCGGACACAAAGAGGTCCCAAACGTTGAGATTCATCTAAATCTCGAAATGGAATTTTTGGAGAATTCCAATACTTTCCCTATACTTTGTATACGAGAAAGTCAAGGAGGTCTACAACAATGAGATTCATTAAATTCTAGACATCATATCGTTGGACAATTACAATACTTTCCCTATACTTCATATACAAGAAAGCAAAAACAAGAAAGCACAAATATATGAAAATTGACAGAAAAACAAAATAGGAATTGAGCCTGAAAAAAAAAAAGCTGTATTACAGTATTATAAGGCTGAAATTCTCTGTTTCTATGAACAGTTGAATTAAGCATTGTTTCCTGTAGCCATATAAATTTAAGACTTTACATCTCAAATAGGTTGTAAGATCACAGGCCCTAAAGCAAGTGGTGGTTGACTTAGTTTGGATATGATGTCTGTACTGGGAAATGGAGCCTACTTCTCCACAATGTTCACTGATAAAACATCACAAGTGAGGTTTTTGTTTTAGTATTACTCAAATTTCTTTGTTAATAAATTCCACTATTAACAATATTATAACATTTAATGAATTACTGCAAATACAGTTTAGATACTATATGAGCGTTTTTTGTGAGTGTTATGTAATATGCTCTTTCTGTTTTTTTTTTTTAATTTTATTAATTTTATTGCAATCATTCCATACAAATCAATCAATTTTTACAAAAAGTAGGATTGCGAACAATTCGACACCCACCCCTGAGAGAGACAGCATGGCCAACGGAGTAAAACTTAAGGCTTGTAAACATACCTAAATTGATAAGTTTGATAAGCCAATAGAGATGAATGAAGAAGAAAAAGAAATGCAGAAATAATTGCTTCCTCTGTGCTTTAAGAGCTTATTTTAAAATATTACTGATTAGATCCTCTAACTGAGTATTTGATTTTTTCCAATTTCAAATAGTTTAAAACATCAGTTTCCTACTGACTTAAAAGAGGAGAGTGCTGCCCAGTAATAAAACTGGAAGTTAGGTAGAGCCATGCCACCTTTTGTCTTTGTAGGGTCGCTCTTTGGATACGTGGATGTTTTGAGTTCCAAATAAATGAGGTTATTGTTGAATCTAATTGCTTAAAAATGATTTATTGATGTATATTGGAATGTTTTGAAATAAAAAGGAGCTTAGGAAGAATATTCATCTTAACAGTGTTAATTCTTCCAGCTAGAGTGTGTTTACTTGTGATGTTTACCCTAGGTATTTAAACTGTTCTGCAATGATAAAAGGTAGGGTGTCTAATCTAATATTATATGCTTGAGAATTCACTGGAAAGAGTACACTTTTATTCAGATTAATTCTGAGACCAGAGATCCTTTGAAATTCTGTGAGTGTTATGACTGCAGGCACAGCATTTTGTGGGTCTGATATATACAGTACCATATCATCTGCATATAGAGAAATTTTCTGTTCCAGTCCTTCTCTGATAATCCCCTTTATCTGATCAGTATTTCGACAGTGTATTGCCAGTGGTTCAATGGCGATTGCAAACAGCTGCAGTGACAAGGGGCATCGTTGTCTGGTACCACGTTCTAGTTTAAAGTAGTCTGAACAAATGTTGTTGATACAAACTGAAGCTTCTGGATTGGTATACAGTAGTTTGATCCATGCACAAATGTTGGGCCAAACCCAAATTTCTCCAATGTAGTAAAAGGTATTTCCATTCAATCATGTCAAATGCTTTTTCTGCATCCAATGATAATAATATTTCTGGGGTGTTTGACTTAGTTGGTGAGTATATTACATTAAACAGGTGTCAAAGATTTGAAGATAAGTGTCGACCTCTAATAAATCCAGTTTGATCTTGTGATATTACCGAAGGGAGCACTTTCTCCATCCTTCTAGCTATGATTTTTGAGAGTATTTTAACGTCATTATTCAAAAGTGAAATTGGTCTGTATGATGCACATTGTAATAAGTCCTTATTTTGTTTTGGAAAACGGTGATTAATGCTTGGCGAAAAGTTTGAGGAAGAGTTTGATTGTCTCTGGCTTCTGTAAATGTTGCTAATAGGAGGGGAGCTAGCTGAGCGGAGAATTTCTTGTAAAATTCTGCAGGGTAGCCATCAGGGCCTGCTGCTTTTCCGCCTTGAAGTGACTTTATAGCATCTAGTAATTCTGATAACGCCAGAGGTTTATCAGTTCCTCCGCACTAAAAGTGTCTATTTGTGGTATCTGTAATGTATCCAGAAATGCATTAGATTGTGTATTGTCTTCTTTAAACTCAGTAGAATATAAGGATTTATAGTAGTCTCTAAATGTGTGTATTATATTTTTGTGGTCGATGATTTTGTCTCCGTTCATATTGGTGATTACAGGGATTGCGATGCAGACTTCTTGCTTGTGAATTTGTTGAACTAAAAACTTTATCTCCGTGTGCATAGTAATGATATCTGGATTTATAAATTAGTTGTTCAGTTTCTTTAGTTGTCAAGAGGTTTAGTTCTGAATCCAGAGCCTGCCTTTTCCTATGTAGAGCCTCGCTTGGAAGGCTGGCATGTTCTTCATCTATTCTAGTAATTTGCTTTTAGCTCTGCTACTTTCTTGGTTTCTAATTTATTTCTGTGGGAAAGATATGAGATAATCTGTCCTCTTAAGAAGGCCTTAAGAGTTTCCCAGAGTATTCCTGCAGAAATCTCTGAGGATGTATTTGTCTCTAGGAAGAAACTGATTTGTTTGGATATAAATTCTGTACAATTCTCAGCTAATAGAAGCGGGTTGAGACGCCATCTGCGAGGTGAGTGTGTGGGGCATAGTAACTTTAGCTCCAAGATCAGAGGTGCATGGCAGAAATAACAATAGCATCATATTTGCAAGATTTAATCATAGGCAAGAAATTATTATCTATAAAGAAATAATCAATTCTTGAGTAGCAATGATGTACTGGTGAGTAGAAAGAATATGTTCTTGAGTTTGGGTTTAAAAACCTCTAGGGTCTGATAAGTTGTGATCAGTTATAAACTTTGTAATTATCTTTGCAGTGTTAGATGTCGTCCCCCTGTGATAGAAGTCCTATCTAAGAGTGGATTTAAAACACAATTAAAGTCCCCAGCCATTATAATTTTATGAGTGTTCAGATTGGGAATGGATGCAAATAAATTTTGTATAAATTCCTTATCATCAACATTAGGTGCATTTATCAAAATCATTTTACAGTTAGATAAGTCTCCCATGACCATCACATATCTCCCTTCAGGATCCAATACTACATCTGATGCTACAAATGAGACTGTTCTATGTATGAGAATTCCCACACCTCTAGTTTTCTTTGTAAAGCTAGAATGGAACATTTGGCCAGTCCAGTCCTTTTGTAGCCGGAACTGATCCTTGCTTAGTAAGTGGGTCTCCTGTAAAAATACAATTTTAGCATTTAAACCTGTTAGGTGAGAGACTACTTTCTTTCTCTTTAATTCGTGATTCAGGCCTTTAACATTCCAGCTCACAAAGTTAACTGTCCCATCATGGAGACATTGATTCTGAATTTTTGATGTCATTTTATAGTCTTAACTGAAAGTGACACAGCTTTAACCTTAATTTCATATTTCCCCAAGAGTTATTGCCATGCAGCCTATTATTACGTTGGTAGTTATAATTATAAAGATTAAAAGGATAGATTAGGTATAGATATAGCCTGCTCTCTTTCTCTCCCCTCCCTAATCCCCCACCCTCCCATTTTGCCTCCCCACATGAGGCTAAACCCCACTTCACGCAGTCCCAGTCCTCTGACATACCCAGAGACAGAGCACGTGTCTGCATTATATGCAAGTAATTTAAAACATGAATGTTTTATGTGATTTTCAACTGCATTAAATCTTGAGAGAAGAGATGATAATTATTCATCTTTTTACAAATTCCTTATAAAGTGCTCCTCATTGGTGATTCCATAGATTGTTAGAATGTAAGAATTATTAGCTATGTAAATTCCACATTACAAGAAAAGAACATCTATAGAGCAATGTTTTCTAATTTTGAGATTAAGTTTAAATCATTTGAGGCTGATGACATGTCAGCACTAATGTGATGTTTTTTCAGCCATCTGAGATATATTAGCAAAAGAGCACTCTTATTTTTATTTGACCTTTTACATAGTCTATATAGAATGTAGGAGATATACCTGTACAGTCTATAGTAAAAGTACACAGTATATTCTAAACTGTTGGCTAGTGACCTAGTGGATTTATCCAGATAATATGGTAACACAATTGCCTTTCTGGATGACTAATTAAAGTAGTGTCCATTGCTGCCCTGTGAATGTAAACTTCAGGCTGCATTCTACATCACCTTTAGTTTCTTAGGGCTCATACTCATAACCCATGTGCAGAAGCATCTCAAAAACTAGTCTACTTACCAGTATAACAAAATAAAATCAATCCTACGTAACAATTGCAACCAACTAGGAGGGATTATATCTAGAAATGGAATTAAAGTCATAGCCTCCATCAGGACTGCCTGTACTAATAATTTTCTACGTACAAATTTATAAATACTGTATGATCTGCATAACGTAGGCAGCAAAAACGTTACTTGAAGATGCTTTGCTCTGTAGGAAATAGGGCCATCAAATCACATTTACATCTGAAGGCATTCAAATACAGAAAAATTAAAATTTTGAAAATTTGTGTCTACAGTTCTCACAGTGTAGCTGTGCTAGTTGTTTAAATTACCACTGTCAGCAATTTTTTTTGCTCCCATTATTATTATTTTAATTTTACTGTTTTCATTTTATGAGTAACAGAATATGAATACAACCATTCTGTTTACAGTTGCCTGGCTCTGTGCCAGTCACCTGCCCAGGATATTTCATCACCATATTACATGGTGGTGCCCAGGACTTAACTTTTCATCATAAACGTCAATCATGCACATTTGGGTGGTTACACACTTTGACCTAACTTTGGTTGTGAAACAAGGTGAGACAAAGTACAAAGACCTAATATTTCAACAAATAATTCTAATTGTAAGAAGAAAGCATCAATATCTCAGCTGAGCTCAAGCTGCTGAATCGAAAGATGAGCCACAAAGATAGCAGTTTGAGGCAAATTATGTTCAACGTCAAGTAGACAATCTTTGCAACTATTAGAATATTCTGAAAAATCAACCCTCTTTCAATAATATGTGTAGTACAACTTGTTTGACAACAGCACTGCAGAAAAAGCTGCTTTCTGTAAAATGTGCAAACATAAATACACACTGCTGTACAAGGGGTGTTAAAAAAAAGATAACAGTGGAGCTTGCAGAATGACGATATGGAGATAAACACTTTAAAACAGATGCAGTAAAAATAATATATATATATAAAAAAATACTTTTTAAAAACCACGCTTGTATTAAGTTAAAAGTGTACTAAAAAGTAAAAAATAAATCTCTCATACATCACTCATAAAAAAAATAAAAGCGTGGGCACTTTTTTGAATGTTGATTGATGAAAAGTGCCACCGCTTTTATTTTATGAGTGATGTATGAGAGGCTTATTTTTTACTTATAACAGAATCATGTAAATATTAAAAATGTCAAGAAAAATACAGTAGGAAAGGTATGTGTCCACTACTGTACTAATGCAGATGTAGTACACATCTTCAATGTGGCAATGCACAGTCTGACATTGCAGTCATGACAGTAGAAGTGTGTTTCTTTGCACACATTTCTTATATTTTTTTTTTGTTGCTTGCACATGAGAGGGTAGAATATCAGTGCCTGATCTGCATGACCAACAAACCCTTTGCGTTATTATAGGCTACCACTGTGCAAGGCTTGGTGACTTGCACATTTCTTCTGACATGAATGACATTTGGTGTATTGTGAACAGTGCTTAGGGGACTAATGTCTTTCTTATCTTTTTACTTGATTGCAATCATTTACACCACGATGAACCTTGTGGTGACCAAATTCAACAGGCATATCACAACGGTTCAGTCATACAGTGCTGTATGCATCAGTTTCACTATCCATGTCAACATCTATTAACCAATTCACACTGTAATCACTATTGCTTTATTCAACTAATGCTTCAGATTGCTCTAAAACTGATTTTACAGCTTCTCACTCACAAGCCTTTGTGTTTTGGCTGAAACCTCTGCCCCAATCATGAATGCTGATGAGTGACCTTAGTGTTTTTGCAACATGTTATTTTATCCATTCAAAAGCAGCAGAATACTGTCCTGAGAGTTATTTAGGCTTAACACTGTAAAGCAAGTCATTAAATGTCACACCGAGTCTGACTCAGGCTTACTCATACTTACATAGAATTCCAAGCCAGAGTTACACTAGGGGTTAATGCCATTGAGGTTAATTTGTAAATAGTAAATTAAGGGTTCTAATTTGCAGTAATTTTAAATTGCTTCTTGTCACACGCATGTGCATAGGGGACAACTTAAGAGCTCCAGCGATTGTAATTCTACCACCAAAGCATGGGTGGGCGATGTGTCTTAACACCTTTCACTCTTCCTCCCAAACTGGATGACTGATGGCTAGAACATCTCTAATATCACTTCCTGGGTCTGTCCACCTGGACCTGCCTCTTCCTGCTGGGAGGACTGAAAACAAGAAGCTCCTCATCTTTGACAGTTCTGTCCTGAACTCATGTGTGAAAAGACCTCACTGGAATTATTTGCTTGTTTTTTTTTTCCAACTTCCTGGGATACCAGATAAGTACCACAACTCTTTATCATTGTCTTTTGATTTTCCTATAATCTAAGTAAATTCTAATCAATTAGCTGTACAGTAGAACTCCAATTATCTGAGGTAATGTGGATCAAACTACTACTTCACATAACTAAAACAAAAGCAGATGGCCATAGCCATTTCAGATTAAAAATTACAGATATAAAAGGTTTTGTGAATTTATATAGTACATTACCAATTTTAAGACTCTTTCATAGAATATGTTGTGTTCAGTACTATAATTTTGACTTGGGTATCAATACAAGCTTTCGAACCTCAGTACCTGTGTATTGAAACCCACCCCTTCTAACTTTAGCCTTCCTGTTGCACTGCACAATTCCATTCCTTCCTGGTGTGCCACATCATCACACTGCACTGCACACTGCTTCCCCTTAATAGCCATGAAGTCTTGATCATGTAAAAGCAATATCTACAGAAACCCCCAATCTTACTCCAGCATCCCAGTTCCATCGCATAATTGCATGCTATCCTGAAGCCACGCACCATCGCAATAAGCACCATACTACCCCCTGCTTTCCTCTTGATAGCTGCGAAGTTAAAATCAAATTGAAACAGTAAATTGTTCCCCATCATGTCTCAATTGCATTGAAGCAATATGCAATCGGTACAGTATTCTTGATAATGGGGGTTCTGTTATATGTAATATTCTTTTAAAAGGTAGGCAGTTAGGCTGTAATTTTTGAGTAGTATTCAGTATATCTATTCAGCTTCATAAATGAATTAATTCAATGATTCTGTCTGTACAGTATAAAACATATCATTCTAATGCCTTTTCAAATGTGTATAATGAACACAAATTTCAGATTATCACAAATATATTTTATTACACTGTATAATAGTATAGTAAGTAATGCCTACAGGATAATTTAACTGAAAATCTTTGCTCACATCATCTGAGTCATAAGAAGGGATTATTCTCTTGACTGTACCTCCTTTTTCACAAAATGGCTATGCAGTATATGGTGTGGAGTCTAATGAGCATGACAGTTGTCACAGGCCCTGATGGCTGAGCATGCTTTTGAACAAATACAGCAAGTGCAAGCATGTAACCAATGGCCCTGGGGTTTGTGCAACTCAATATAAAAAAAAAACTAATTTAAAAGTAAAGTAACTATTTTCATTAAGAAGCCAATAAAGAAGCTGAGGGCTGTGGCATACTAAAATGACAGATTACCTTTGTCAACAAACTTGCTGCTGTCAGACAATCAAGCACAAAAGAGAGAGAAAGTGCACTAGTACAGCTACAGTACTGTTAGTAAGGTAAAGCGGAAGGAGCAGCAACAGCTCAGCCATAAAGTGACAGATCACTCAAACTCACCCAGTGGGGCCGCCGAGTCCTGAAGAGCATAGCTCATAAAAATCTCTTACACTCTGTTACATCTCTCACAACAAAGCTCCACGCTGCCCCTGGAAGCAACATTAGCACAAGAACTGTACGTCAGATACATCATGAAATGGGTTTCCATAGCCAAACAATTGAACACAAGCGTAAGATCACTGTGCACAATGCCAAGTGTCACCTGGAGTGGTATAAAGCATACTGCCATTGGACTCTGGAGCAATGGAAACATGTCGTCTGGACTGTTAAATTATGCTTCACAATCTGGCAGTCTGATGAACGAATCTGGGTTTGGCAAGTGCCAGTAGAACACAGTCATTTACAATCTGGACTGCATAGTGCCTACTGTAAAGATTGTTGAAGGGGGGATAATGGTCAAGGATTGTTTTTCAAGGTTTGGGCTAAGCCCCTTGATTCCAGTGAAGGATACTGTTAATTCTACAGCATACAAAGTAGTTTTAGACAATTGCGCATTTCCAAATTTGTGGCATCATTTTGTCCATAAAGATATGGTAGTACATGTTTGCTGTTATGGAACTTGAGTGACCTGTACAGAGCCCTGACCTCAACCCAACTGAAACCCTCTGGGTTGAACTGGAATGCCAACTGAACCATTTCTTCTTGTCTAACATCAGTAGCTGACCTCACAAATCCTTTTTTGGCTGAATGGGCACAAATTCCCACAGACAGACTACAAAATTTTGTAGAAAGCCTTGACAGAGAAGTGGAGGGTATTATAGCCTAAAAGGGAGTCAACTACATCTTAATTCCTACTGTTTTGATATAGGATGTCCAATATGCCAATACAGGAGTGATGATCAGGTGTCCATAATCTTTTGGCCATATCGTGTACTTACTATACCAGAATTGTCAAGCGTGTTTTATGAATTACATGACTTCATAAGGTACTATGAAGTATTTAATCTGATGTCTAAAATGCTTTGTACTGGCAAAAGTAAGCAGTCTGCTTCTCGAACACTTACTTGTGACATGCTACAATGTAAGTGACACATCTTTTATAAACTGTATGGAAAATCCCCAGCACAGAAGGCTAAAGTAAAGAGGGACCCACTTTGTATTTTATATTAATGTTTCTACAATCCCTTTCCTAAGTATGAAAAAAGTGCATTTCCTAGTCTTCAACAAATATTTTCTTCTATAAACTAAAATAAAAAGTAAGCTGAAATAATAATAAATAGCTAAAATTGTCAAAAGGTTATAAAATTACACTAAAACATAATTGAAAATAAATGTGAGAATAGTACAGAAATAAAAACTGATTTAAAAAATTTAACTAGAATAACACTGGCTTGCAATTACCGTTAGGACAAGTCGAGTTTTTGGCCTGTCTTTTGGAATCTGTTTATTGGCTCTGGCCTTTGGCTTCTTTTTTGACCTTTAGGCTGCAGACCACTTTTTGCATTTTTTGACAAATCTTTGGTCTTGTCCCCTTTGAATTTTGTCACTTTCATCTCCTGATCCGTTGTCTTCATTTTTGGACTCTGTCCAACCGTTTTTTGACTCCAGGCATAATCATCATCTCATATTCATGCGTCACTTCTAAGAACGATGTATTTGAATTTTTGGTTGGAGCTCTACCATTGCAATGAAAATGACAACCTTCGGGTAAAACAGAAAACATATGTTTTTCTTTTTTAAATGTATCTGACTGCTGCAGATAATAAGAATAATAAACCTAATGAGAACTAAAAGACTAATGGGTGTTAAATTTTCACAGAAGACTTCCATACACTTGATGACTCCTTGTCCATAACCATTTCCATCCCAGGGATCAGCATTTGTACTTCTAATCTACAACTGTACGTGTTTTTTGATTAAATCCTTTTGTGATTTTTCTTTTGTCTCGAAGGTTACATATTAGAAACTACCAACTTTTACTTAGCACCTTTCTATACTGAATGGTATTTCAGGAAATGTTCCTAGTTCAGAGATTCTCTAGTATTGTCTTCACACACTTTTTATATTTGTTTAACACTAGAATTACCAGAGCCTACGAAAAAACTCGTAAATCCATCCCACCTTAAATCGCTTCTTAAAATGTTCACAGCTCTCCACCAGCGTCTTTTGTCATCTAAATGTGCTGATAAAATCAGGCTGCAAGATGCCGGCTATTCCATCCCCCCACCGACTTAGAACGTGCACAAGCTCCTCCCAGCTCATGCCTTGATTGATTTTCTGAGAGTGAAGTGGAGTTTTAGAGTGGAAATAATAGATCGTTGTTTGGAACACACGCATTTCATGTCTGTTCTGTTTCTACAGTATTGTAACAGTATTGTAAAGCTAACCTTTACAAGTATCATAAATTACACCGGCTGTTACAGCCTGAAATCAAATGTATGTTTTTATTCTAAAATAGTAAGACTAAGAGCAGTTTACTTCGCAGAATGGAGTGGTGCAGGATCGAACTCGCAACCTTTTGGTTCCCAGTCGGCAGCTGATTCTATTGCGCCACAGAGGCAGTCATAATAAATGGGTGTCAATGTCGCATGTTAAAGGCGGCTTTTGTTTCTGCAGTTATATTTTTGAATAAAAGCGCAATTATTGTGTTAGATTTGTATCTTTTGTGAAAGTATTTCTTTGATACTTCAGGCTTCATACATTATATAGTTTATGCCTACATTTTGTCATCTACTAGTAGAATATAAAAAACATTTCTGTTTTAACAATGTGTTTACACAGATTACTGTAGAAACGGAACAGACATGAAATGCGTGTGTTCCAAACAACGATCGGAACAGACATGAAATGCGTGTGTTCCAAACAACGATCTATTATTTCCACTCTAAAACTCCACTTCACTCCCAGAAAATCAATCAAGGCATGAGCTGGGAGAAGTTTGTGCACGTTCTAAGTCGGTGGGGGGATGGAATAGCCGGCTGCTTGCAGCCTGATTTTTATCAGCACATTTAGATGACAAAAGACGCTGGTGGAGAGCTGTGAACGATTTTAAGAAGCGATTTAAGGTGGGACAGATTTACGAGTTTTTTCGTAGGCTCTGGTAATTCTAGTGTTAATTCACTTGCTCAGTGTCAAACAAGGAGCCAGAGGTAAAAATTGAAGGAGCAGGCATAAAGTGCAATACCTTACCTTGGTGTTTCCCAACCTTTCTTCTGTGGTGGCACACTTTTTGTAACCAAAACCATCCCAAGACACACCACTACTCTGCTAACCACAAACACCGGTTTGACTTTGTGTTAAACAAGCATTTGCTCATGGAGTCTCAAATGAGACACATTACCTGCATTGTGAGGTAGCATCAGTTACGGCACAGCAGCATTGTGGTGTGATTCCCTGAGGGTGGTGCTCCAGCTCATAGGATCCTCATTGTTGAGGACCTGAGCACCTGGACCAGGCCAATGGGATGCTCAAGTAACACCTGTCTGTGGCAGATAGATGGTCATTTCTGGAGGTTGGAACTGGACCACGTGTCTGCCTGGTGTAATGCCAAACAAGATCCCAAGCTGTTTCGATGTGTGGTGGGTGCGGCAGCGTGCTTTACCAGTGCATGCTCTCCAGCCTGACCTGACGCACTGCTGATACATGTTTTGAAGTCGCACACAGCGTAACCTGGTACTGTGCACACTGTGAAGGAAACACTGCTAGGAAATGGGAAGGCATTACTTTAAAAGAAAGCATACATGCCACTTTGACCTAGTTGACTGCTAGTAAGACAGGGCAGAGGCACACTATAACAGAACACCAAATCACAATTAAAAAAGATGTAATAAACATGTAAGTTTACAGATGAGTTCAAAAACATATACCTATGCTTTTGATACAAGTGGGAAGCTACATGTGCTATCTGTAGAGCTGCCATGTAAAGTTGCTAAAGACTTAGAAGCTTATGTACACTCTATAAAGCACAAATCAGCTGTTAAAGGGGACAGTTCATCAGAAAAAGTGATGCACTACTTTGTGAAAGAAGGTAACACAGAGGATTGTGTAAATGCTGCTCAGGGTGATCACACAGCCAAGTATTACAAATATTACTGACTAGCAAAATACCCGCGCTTTGCAGTGGAGAAGTAGTGTGTTAAAGAAGTTATGAAAAATAAAACATTTCAAAAATAACGTAACATGGCTGTCAATGTAATTGTTGTGTGACTATTATGAGTGTTGCTGTCATCAAGGATTTGATTATCATTATTTCTTTCAATAAGGTTCGTATTTGGAGGATGTGTTGTGTTCAAGTTACATTCCGTGTTTGTCAACCGTTGTAAAGATAACAGGTTTCATTCATCGAAGTGTTCGCTACCCAAATCGGTACTCATGAATCTAAGATGTTTAACAGGCATTCCCGGTATTAAGTTGTGGATTTGCCTGTGAATATTTAGCGGCAGCGTGTCTATTAGATTGCTGCTGACGGACGGCCTTATATGGGCAGGCACTCAATTACGTGGGAGGCGTGGGTATGGGGGACGCAATATAGACAGGCAGCCAACTACTTGGGAGGCGTGGTGATGGGGGACCAACTCCGCCTCACACGGCGACCGAGCTGCAGGCTATGGCCGTATATATGTATGTAAGTAGGATTCAGTTATGACCATTACGCATAGAATTTTGAAATGAAATCTGCTTAACTTTTGTAAGTAAGCTGTAAGGAATGAGCCTGCCAAATTTCAGCCTTCTACCTACACGGGAAGTTGGAGAATTAGTGACGTTCAATATGGCGGCCGACAGTAATGTCATACCACCGAAATAAGTACGTACATTGGTTTTGGTTAGCACAGGGAAGCCACCTACCAAATTTCGTGAAGATGGGGTCAGCCTTCTACCTGCACGGGAAATTGGAGAATTAGTGACGTTGGAAAGTTCAATATGGTGGCTGACAGTGGCGTCATACCACGTGTAGAATTTCGAAATGAAACCTACTTAACTTTTGTAAGTAAGCTGTAAGGAGTAAGCCTGCCAAATTTCAGCTTCTACCTACACGGGAAGTTGGAGAATTAGTGATGAGTGAGTCAGTGAGTGAGTGAGTGAGGGCTTTGTCTTTTATTAGTATAGATCAGGGGTCCTCAATCCCAGTCCTGGAGAGCTGCAGTGGCTGCAGGTTTTTGTTCTGACCTGGTTGCTTAATTAGAAAGCAATTCTTGCCAATAAAGCACTAACAAGCTATGAAATTAAATTAACTCTGCTATGTCAGGTCATTCTAATATCCTAGATTTTCTTTCCCTTTCTATCATGCAAATGATTTGAAGGCTAAAATGGACGAGTAATTCTCAGTCCTTCACTTTTTTCACTTCATTTTTCTTCCAAGTATTTAATTAAACCCAATAGTGCAGATAAATACACACAGGTGTAAATGTAAATAAGCTAAATGGAGAAATGCTGCTCTCTCTTGTCATTTGCATGTTATTGATAATAAGGAGCAATTAAAATAGCTGTTTAAGACAAAATTAAGCAATAAGGGCTCAAAATCACTAAAGTGAAGCATAAGTGTTACTTTAGCAATAAGTGCTTTTTATTAAGCAACTGGGTTGGAGCAAAAACCTGCAGCCACTGCGGCTCTCCAGGACCGTGATTGAGGACCCCTGGTATAGATAGATATATATGTGTGTGTGTAAGATAACTCCTGTAGCCACAATAAATGCCTTTATTGATTAGACAAACCGGGGTAAACAAGTTCCTTTCTACTGCAGCCACAGCCGCGACATCACATAAAAAACATCAATAATAACTCATAAACTTGCAATATTATTTAGGAAAATCGCAACATTTTACTCACCAAAAATTCGGATTATTTGTAAACAAAATTCATCCTCCTCTCTTTCCTCAAAAACAGTTTAATTACTCTGTCGTACGGATTATCCGTGCGCTTCAGTTCCATCAAAACATCCCTTTCTATCGCATTCGAAGCTAATGCTGAAAGGCGAACCCGCCCTATGGTATTTGTGGCATAAATCTGAATTCGCTTTGGGGCTGAAAATGTCCGCTCGACAGAAGCAGTGTACACAGGAATGCTCACCGCCAAATATACCAATGTGAACAGCTGCCCCATGCTCTCATTCAGATTTTTCTGATGAAGGAAGTCAAGGAGATCAGTGGGAGATTTTCCTAAAATATCATCCATGGCATACATTACAGTCAGTTCTGTTTCTAGCCGAGACAGATCAAAAAGTGCTCCGTGGCTCTGTGTTAAACTGGAGAAGGCTGCATGTGTGAAATTTTTCTTGTATTCCCGAAACTTCTGGGGCTCGAGGAGCGTGACAAACAGCAGGTTTTCGTGGTCTTGAAATCTGGTCTGTGTCTGGCAAATAATATTGTCCAGAATCCTGCCATGGAGTTGGCCGTAGTGTGCGCGACGATCTTTCGCTCGGAGCATTTGCGGTGCGTTCAGTGGCCTCATAGAGTTCCTCATATCGGCTTCTATCCAATCAATGGTTCTGAATACGGTGACATTGCCACACGCCTGCTACAGGGTCCGACTGACATCAACTCAAAATCTGATTGGTTGAAGCAACAGGTTAATCGACATTTATTCTGTGTTAGATTGCCTACACAACGGATTGTGAAAGCCTCTCTGCCTGGCAACAAATGATGGCTGAAATGTGATTGGTTAAATGCTTTAATACGAAACTCCGCCTCCCACGGCTATCGAGCTGCAGTCTATTACAGTACAGTATATGGACGAAAATACTTTCCAGTTATGACCATTATGCGTGGAATTTCAAAATGAAACCTACCCAACTTTTGTAAGTAAGCTGTAAGGAATGAGCCTGCCAAATTTCAGCCTTCTTCCTACACGGGAAGTTGGAGAATTAGTGATGAGTGAGTGAGTGAGTGAGTGAGTAAGTGAGGGCTTTGCCTTTTATTAATATAGATAACCATACAAACATATGGTTTCTACTTCGCGGATTTTCACCTATCGCGGGTGGTTCTGGAATGCAACCCCCGCGATCGAGGAGGGATTACTGTATATTTATTTGATTTACTAACAAGGATATTTTTAATGTGTTCAATATGGTAGAAATGACATTGCTTATTTATTCATCACTGTACAAGGTAAGCACCATCCCTTACTATACCAGAATGCAGGGGTAGGTCTCATTACATGAAGGCTTCTGTCTCTGCCCCATGCTGTACTTATCTCTGCAGCTGCGTGGAGTCTTCAGTGAACCTCAGTAACTACAGCTTACATCTTCTACTCCATGAAACTGAAGTAGGTAAGCAACATGATATTTATGCCCATAAAAGTAAAAAAAGAAAAGCAACCTAACTTTTTCAGATATGTATGAAAGATGGTACGATGCTGCAGTAACTAAAAGTGCACTCCGTATTTCCATTACACTAAAAACAACCCCACGGCTGCATTATCTAAACAGTATGATTCAATACTCCTCTGACACTGAAATGTACTGACAACATGCCACAAAGTTCCACTAAGCACCATGTTCAAATGCAGACAACAGTCTTTGCTTGGGACTTCAAGGCAGATTTTAAATAACCATCTGGTACTTTGAAAAATTGTTTAAAAAAATTAATCTACACTCAGCCACAAACCCTTCACAATTAACAATAACACATAAATCTTTTTATCATTTGATTTATCAGTTGGAGTCTGCTGTCTGTGCAAGCAATTTCAGCCCCAAGACATTTTGTACACTATTAGTATGAATTACATTCTATTATCACCGTTATTTATGTATACAATTCAAATTTATAAAATATGTAATAAACAAAGTTTGCACCAACAAACTATTTAATGAAATGACTAGAAAATTTAAAAGCACTACACTACACCCCAACTTTCAAACAAGCTAAACTTATCTCTCAATGCATCTAAATATTACTTATTACTTGTTTATTGCTGTATTCAATGTATCCTGGAGTAATATGTATTAATTCATCATACAAAAATTGTTTTGGACCAGCTATGATATTGATAGTAAAGCAGGAAAATAAACACTGTGTATTCAGTCTAGGGATTCCTTGCACTACAACTGAGCTAAAATATGAAGAAAAGCATACAGTATCTTAAAATCACTTCTAGTTGTTTGTTAACATCCTGTAAGTCTTGGACGCCTATCTGGACAATTTCTCTGTTCTTTGACAGAATGTCAAGTGATGTCCATATCCAAAAATAGTTAATTTACTTATATGTGCTGCTTGATTTACCTTATGCAAAAAGCATTAGTTCATATGAGTTTGTGATAAAACTAATAGAAGTAAATATGCTTATGTTGTAACACTTAATTATTTGATTTTTTTACAGTACAATCAATATTGCAATGATTTTAGGTGTATATATATTGTTAAGATATTAATTAATATTCTAAAAGGCCACACTTAAGTGCAAACCTTAACTTAAAGACCCAGTTTAAAAAACAGTCTAAGATGTAGCATCCCTGGATTGCTCTAAATGAAAAATGTATAAAATTACACACTCTAACATTTTTAAATGTTTAAAAAAAGAGGAGAGACAACCAAAAAAAAGACCAAATGTTTAACACTTGAACTCTTAAAAAGTAGATGGGAAATGATTAAAAGCAAAGATCAAATAAAACAGCATTACAAGTAAACTTTCAGGTAAAATTAAAAGTAGTATTTCAAATAAATATTGATTTTTTTAGCCTTCATCCTCAGCAGCTTGACAGTCTAGCCAGAACAGTTAAATACAGTAAATATGCGCTGATGACAGAGCCAGTCCAAACAATCATTTCTGGCACAAAACTGAATAAAGCAGCAAAGTTCCCATAACATGACGGACAGTTAACTCTTCAAGAACAAACACAGTATTTAATAACACCATCTGAGACGAGACAGACAAAATAAAAGCAAATTTTAATAACAAATTTTTAAAAAGCTAGAACTATGTTTTATATGCAGGGCTTCAACAGCAAATCTAATTAATAAATGAGAATCTTACTACATGGATAACAGTTAATAACAGAAAATGGCGGAGTAACCAGGACCAGGAAATAGTGGCTTGGCTAGTTACAAAATCTGTTATAACAGTGTTATTTGTACAACTTGCCAGGCAGAAATCATGTGGAATATCAGCATGCTGAAGATGCAAATATCTGAATATGAAAGCAGGCACCAAAGTTACATGTTGACATTTATGCCAATTTTCTGTCATTCATTTATGTTTTTGATTACAGATTATATAGCATGATCTATTCACATACATAAATCTTTTAAACAAACTGACATAATTAACAAAATAAATTTCAACCGTATTTAGTGTGCAAGATTCTTACAATGCAATGATGGCATCAACCCAGTAGATGACAAGTATTCAGGCTGCACAGACAAAGAGATGCTTTTGTTACTTTGAGGGAGTTCTGTCTTTGTTGTGTCTCTACAAATTGTGAAGTGCCCAAGAACTACATCTTGATTCCAGGTGAGGATGAGCTATGGTGGGCAGTAAGTGTGACACCAAACTTGGTTTAAAATAACGTATATAAGTCGCACCAAGTAAAAAATACAAAACTACACTAAATCCATACAAATTTACTTTTGTTTATTGGACATAAATAAAATATATGGAGACTTTATCAAATAAAATACTGTTCTTAAAAAAGTAACATATTTTCCTTACTGAAAGACATATTAGAGATCTTAAGGGAATAAATTTGGCATTTTGATATTAAGGTTATTTCCTCATTAGCAACATGTTGTCAAAAGCCCAGTACACTGTCTGGTTGACTGAAGCTGGATTTAGTGATTTTTTAAAACATACAAAGGATACGCAAAAGTAAGTGCAGGACATTAATTTGTCCCAACAAAAATGTAAGAAATAATTTTGCTCAAATCTAGCAAGCATTTAATGATTATTACAATTATCAAAAATTATATTCATATTTTGTTTGCCAAGGCCAATTATTGCCCCCACTAAGTGGAATCCAGGGGCATTTCATAAAACAATAGGGGCACTTTGCAAAATATGCAAAATAACATTTTAACCTTTACAAACAGTAAAAGCAACTTTAGTTTCATCAAGACAAAAAAATTACAAATTAAGCAATGCATAGATTCAATTTTTTCTTTTATAATAAAAATATTTTGAAGAAATATATTTACCAAATTAAATTAAAATGTATGTGATTAAAGCTCGTGATACAGTACTTAGTATTTCAGATTCAGCAGCCGTTTGCTAAAGTCAAAGGTATAGCAGACTACCTAAGGCTAACACTCGTTAGTGTAAATCCATGTTGCAGTTATCACTAAAGATATTTATGTAAAAAACAAATTGTAATCCAAAGTTGCTAGATTTGTGTTCAAAGCTCCAGATTTTAGCATGTGATCAATAATTTCTCTTTTGCCTTAAAGGTCAGACTGGACAGGAACTGACTTTAATGAACGCTGAACAGGAGAAAGAGACAGAGTGATCACAACAAGTGATCAGGCAGTTAAAGTTGTTACTGTGGTATATGACACAACAGTCCATAAGTCACAAGTACTAGCGGTTAGGTTAATGTACAGCTTACTGTAATCCTGAGTGGTGATGGGAGTGAGCACAAGTGATGGTGTTAAAAAGCTATCATAGAAGGGTTGCATACTGTATTCCTTTTAACCTTACGGAAGTTCTCAATTATTCTTGTTTATTAATCTTTTTGGTTCGTTGTGAAACTTCACCACGTGCATACACATTGCAAATGAAATACTACAGCTACTGGAGTACTCGTGTAAGGAATTACAGCAGTTGAGCAAGCAATGTCTTTCCTTGCTGCAGACTCCCTTTTAACAGAGTGCAGCATGGCAGATTTTACCAGATAGAAAGAGAGAGAAGATTGGAATATTAACCTTTACATTAAAGAAATTGATTATTAGGACTGTCACAATTATTGCAAATATTTGAACTGGACAAGATTATTTTGCATAATCATTAGAATCATTTTTCATCCATCTGTATAAAACTAGCCAAATGAAACAGAAGTGTTATATTTCTAATCGCTATGTCCTCGTCATTTTCCACCGTGTAATGTTTGACTGGGCCTAGGGTTGCCAGACTTCCCTTATATAGGGGAAGTGTCCCATATTTGATAATTTTGTCCCCTGTCCTGTACTGACCTTTCAGGGACACCCAAATTTCCCATATTTAGTTCATTTTCAAATTTCATAATAAAAATATATTTTTACTACCTTCTTACGGTACTCAGTTGTAACTTTGTAAGTAATTATACTTTTATTTCTCAGAATTCTCTTGATGAGAATAACCCAAATGTAACGAGGAAACTAGTGTTTGCTGCCTGTTTGCAATTTGTTCAGTTGCTATGGTTGGCTGAGGACAGCGACACTGTTACTGTTTTACTCCCCAGCCACACTGCTGTGTAGTTCTGTATCAGCATTGCAACATACAGTGACTGTCAACAAAGTGTGTTGTTACTACTTGCCAAGGCCCACTTTTTTTCTAACTGTCTGTATTAAATAATAATATTTCTCTGCTGTCTGTATTAAGTAAATATTTTCAAATGATTTCACTTTTACAGAATGTTTTTATCTTGTATTAAGTCATTTTCAAAAGATTTTACTTTTGTTTTCCTCATAACCTATTAAAACTCTTGCTTTATGTTTTTAACTTACGTCTCTACTTTTATATAGTATATTGGTCTGGGTGTGTAGAGGGCTTGTATAAATTTATATATATAGTAATAGAGAGAGAGATTTTAAGAGTGTCCCGTATTTCTAATTTTCTAATCTGGCAACCCTAACTGGGGCTCTCGTTCAATGACATCCAGTGTTGGAAAACTAGTTAACATTACTCATCACTTACAAAAAAGTAACTAAATATTTCACTTAGTTACCTATTATAAAATGTAATGTGTTTCGTTTGCATTACCCTTTCTTCTTTTGTATGAAAAATAATTCACATTTCAGTGTCCAGGATTCGTTATTAAATCCTAAACCCAAGGCTATTCATGAAACTGACCAAAAACATATTTATAAATACCATAGCTAAACTAGGTTGGGATCTGAGAGGGACAAGCTCCTCTTGTGGCCAAGAGCTAAGTGATGGGGCTGAATACCTGCAAAATTCAGCTTAAAAAAGCAGCCCCGTACCAGCTTTAGTGTGGAGGGGTTGGCTATTTGAGACCCAGACATAACACTAGAGAGCCATCCACTCGTGTTTCCTGGCCGGCTGCTAAAGCACATGGCATCTTCTCTTAACCTGCTGCTGCAATGATCACTTTCTCCCTGTGACCCTAAACTGGGTGGATTAAATTTCCACTGGGCACATGGATGATAATGTATACTTAACTTCTGTTCAATACTTTGTGACTTGACACATCCCACATGTACAGCTGGGCATGAATCACATGATATCCTGTACATTGCGTTCCGTGTCTCTGTTGCCTATTTCTTGTTTTTAGCATTAAAAAGGACTGTGCACAGCATGTTTGTAGGCCCGTGCACTATTTTGATGCCTGATCTGGACAGGATACGTGCAGTACCTTCTGATACATTGTGATGATATGGAAGTGTGTGCCAGGTGAGATGGCGGGTCATATTGGAGTAGATTGTTTGCTGGAGTCTCTGGCATCTCCTATGCAAGCATTGTCTGGTGAATGTCTTTGGGTAACCGTTTAATGTGAACAGTTGGAAAAGATAACGCCTTTCATTGTTTTTAGTCTCTTTGGTATTACAATGGGTGTGAAGTCTTCTGAATAATGTCTTAACTCAGCTCCGTTTATGCGTTGATGCTGCTATATTACAGAAAAAATAAACAATATGACAGTTTGTAATTATGAGAAGCATTTTATTTTTTAAGGCCATTTTCTGTACATATTTTATTAGTTAAAAAAGTATTCATTTTAAAGGAATTTTATTCATTTCAGTAATTTTATGGTCACAGAGTAATGAGCCCAAAGAATTGCATTTTTGATAATAAATAAATTTAACAGGTACAGTAGACCTCCGCAAAGTCACAGTTTAGAGTACGCGGCCTCAGTCGTTCGCGGATTCTAACTTAGAACCTGTCTAACAATTGTTAGCGGAAACCGCAAATATCCTCCTCTATTTTTTATGTCTTTTTTTGTGGCAATACTGAACTGCAGTGAGAACACAAAGCACCGTAGAGGAAAATGTGGCTTTTAATGGTGGAAGTAGCCAATCCAAGAGCATTATTCATTACTCCTTGCTGCCGATTGGCTGCTGCCCTGTGACACATCTCCAGCAGATGCAGCCCAGCATTCCCGTATCATAACAGTTCACTGCATGTAGCTATCTCGAGTGTTTTGCTGAGTGTTCTTGTGTTTTTCGTTTTGTTTAAAGCCCTAAGATGTCGCCCAAATGCCCTGCACCTTCTAAGGCTTCTGACAATGAACCTAAGTGCCTTCCAGGAGAAGGCTGAACTACTGGATTTGCTCCCAGAACTAAAAAGTAATGCCGCAGTAGCCACCCGAGGAGCTGTAAATCTTCTGCTTTGCTGTGCAGTCATTATCTTCATTATATACCTTCATCGTATTGCAGAGCTAATTGATCATCATCTTCAATCAATATCATTCATTACTGGTGAGTAACCATACATTTTACTGTATTTTTATTAAATTAAATTGTTATGTATTTACCCTACTTATACAAAAAAAAAAAAAGATACCACATACAAAAGAAAATGCACTTGAATTACAGTACATATAGCAGTAACATCAGTATTTTACATTCTAGCACTGCGGGAGACATTGCAGTACAGTACTGTATAATATATAAGTTTACCTTTACATTCTTTTTTTAGGGTAATGTATTAAGCTGAGTTTGCAATGAAGTTAAAGTGTTTTGGAGGCATATGTAGAGTTTAAACTATACAAATAGGCATTTATAGGCATTTTTTGACCACATCCAAAATTCGTGGTTTTTCACAATTCACGGAAACGTAACCCCCATGATTTTCGGGGGTTATCTGTAATACTTGTGGTCTATAGTATAATTAAAAAAATACCATGGTTAACACTTTAATATAAAACATAAGATTTATCTACATCTGGTTATGCAGGAGCTTAGTGTAAAAGTGTTTTAAAGATATAAAGAAAAGAAAGAAAAATGGAATCAACCAATTCAGTAACCAGTATCAGCCCTAAAAAAATATCCCCAGTATTATCCCCTACAACTGTCATTTTCCTTTCCTTCTGCTGTTGTGTTCTCTTTTCTTTTTAAATACTGGTAAATAATAAAGAAAAGAAATAATACCTTTTTTTATATAAAAAAGATACTAGCAGATAAAGTATCAAATGCAAGGCCAAGTCTTTTTGGCATGAGAATTTTTTTTGAACTTGACCGTGCCTGGCTTTGATTCAATGCGTTTCATAGGAAAATGGCAGTGGTGTATCACAGGGATAAAACTTACCTTTTCTCTGTCAGTAGTTAGATAAAAAACACTAGTTACAGACCTGGCAATAAAGAGATATGAAAATGGGAGGCCTCTTTTCTTATAATACTTAGAATTTCCTGTACCAGGTTCCTTCAGAAACATTCTCTGCATCATAAAATTTGAATGTGAATATATCTAAAGAAAATGGTAACATTTAGGGAAACTGTGATGTCTGGCGTTTGCATCCTTCTAAAGAGGCCATAGAATGTGTTATTTTGTAAAACTCTGGATTAGTTTAAAAAATATAAACACAGGATGGATCTTAATTTAGAGTTTTTTCACTTCAGTTCACTTCTGATCAGCTATTCCTTGTGAGGGTCAGGGTGGCAAAATATCAAGTTGGGAAGACTAGGCCACCAAATCTTTCGGAAAAAAACACTCCACCATGTCCTAGGTCTGTGCTAGGTCTCATCACAGTGATGTGGCTCCCTAAATATGCTAGCCTATACCTGCAATCTCATTCTTTCAGTCACTGCTCAGTGCCTGTGGCCATAGCTCTGCATGGAGATGAAGACTGACAAGTAAATAAATAACGTTATCAGAAGATTTAGCTCCTGCTTCAACACCATGATCAGCACAACATCTGCAACACATCTACTGCACTTTTGAACAAGTGCCTGAAGTACTTGAACATCATGCTTTCAGGAAGTGGTTCAGACCTTAACTGCATTAAATACACCACTGTTTTCTGAGTGAGGACCATGACCTCTGATTTGGAGGTGCTAATTCTCATACTAAACAAATTATGAAATCAATAAACTAGTGGGCTTTTACTAGTAACATAGTAGCTTTAGGTTTAAAAACCTTGAACAAATGGCTAAACTGTTCATCTCTGGTTAATAAGAAAATCCTATGACAATAGAGATAAAATACACCTCTAGCAATTCTGATATTTTTAGAAGTTTCCAGAAGAGAGAGAAAATACTGAATTAAAAACATATCTTATGAAAGCTATTAATTAAACCTCTTGGTTACACAAGGCATGACTGTTTTCAGTTACCTAATTTTAATCTTGATTTATAGAACAGTAATTGCAAAACAGTTCAGGTGTTTATAACTAATATTATAACTTGAAATACATTAACAGAAGAATTAACACAATGTTCAATAGTAAACTGTTCCAATGTTGAAGTTCAGCAACACATATCTTATTTGATGAATTCATTTCATAAAATTATTGAGCAGGGTAAGTTTTAGGTCCTTTGTCCTCAATTACATCTGAATGCAAAAAAAATAATTTTTTATAGCAATTTACTGATAAATAATTTAAAAATATAATAAATTACTATTCAAAGTTCCAGTAACATACAACATACAAACATTCTGAAAAAAACAGGAGCTGCGCCAACCTTCACACAGCACAAAAAACAATGCCTCTTAAAAGGGCCACTGTTAGTGAATTTGGGTAAAGACTCCACCATAAGTGGGAGGCAGAGTTTAAAAGCAAGAAAGAAATTAATTGGCCTCATATTGTAAACCTCCAGGCTATGCTGAAGGCCACTGTAAGGCAATAAGACAGGTCAAATATTTAAAAAGAGATTTGCATGGAATGTTACAGATTTAGACCTACTCACAGAAAATCACTGGGGAAAAAGCCAAGCAGACCAGCCATTTAGCCCAAAGGCAAGATGGTAAGGGCTGGCAAAATCCATTATGTGGAAGCTAAATATAGTGGTTGGTTGGGGGTGTGGGTGGCAACGCTCCAACCCTTAAGAGCAAGAGAAAAAGGATAACTGTCCTTCCCTCACACACAGCTGCAATATAAAGTAGGAAAAATGTTAGGTGTTTGACTTATTCGCATTATGCCAGATGATACTTAACACCTGAAAATGGCCTGCCAGTGTTAAGCTTCTGATACAGCACTCTCTAGGACACTTGGTGCAGTTTTTCATATATGCCAATACTGTAGTAGATCACCACATTCATGATGCTAACATGCACACTGCCTTTGTGTGCAATTAACAGTAAAGGTTGATCCCAGGCGTGAAGTTACTGCTGCAAGCTCAGACTCCCTGCATCAATGAACTGCATCACATCGTGTGGGAATTCTTGCAAGATTTTAGCATGCATAGCACATAAGAAGGGATGTTTCTACTCAAATTACCAAACATTCACACATTTCATCTGTTAATCAAAATGAATTATTAAGAAAGAGTGTATGAGTGTAAATCCCTTATAAATAAGACTAAAACAATAATTTCTGAAATTACAGATGCTGATTAAAATCAATGTATAGAGAAACATTCTCTGTTTCAGAGAGGCAAGAACAAACTTGTTATGAAATTACAACTAAAGCTTTGGATGCTCCAGGAGGCTTTGAGAAGCAAGATGTCTCTGTACACTTACATGCACATTGCATCAGGCTTCCATTTCTGTTTTGCAACATGAACAAAGAAATAAATAATCCCTAAACAATAACCATCTCACCCCCCCATCTCATTCTTTAACACTGATGATAAAGTCTTGTCAAAAGCTGTGAAGGCAGACACGCTTTCTTTAGTTTCTGACATCTGTACTCATCAAGAAGGCCAACTACTGATAGAAAACAATAATGGAAATTGCAAAATGTTCTTTATTTAATATGCAATAGACTATAGTATATACAGTATAATAGGCTGCAGAACCATACTGAGGCAATTGCATAGATCACACTTATACAAAATGCATTGAATGAAATAAGCCTAACAATTAAGCAACACACTTACTGTTAACAAAAGGCATTGTGGTGTAATACACGGAGTCGTGGTGAGAGGAGGCAAAAGCAGAAAGGGAGGAGATTAGTTGGTAATCGCAAAGTGGAAAAATCAGAATGAACTGAAGATAGTAAATAGCCTGCATCTATTCCTTTCTTTTACATCCACCTTTGCAAAAGTTGGCTTTATTGCAGAAATATATTCTGTCATATTATAATAAACCACACAAAAAATTAAGGGCATGTAAGCCTGCCTTTGAAGGTATACATTAACTAAACAAATCCAAATTATATTATGTGATATCATCTACTGTTAAATTCTGCTCTGTACTTGTAAAATTTATATTGTTATACTGTATTGAGGATTTGTTCTGTTCTGTGTATTGTATTGTATTGACCCCCTTCTTTTTGACACCGACTGCACACCCAAAATACCTGGAAAGGGGTCTCTCTTTGAACTGCCTTTCCCAAGGTTTCTTCCATTTTTTCCCACAAGGGTTTTTTTGGGAGTTTTTTCTTGTCTTCTTAGAGAGTCACGGCTGGGGGGGCTGTCAAGAGGCAGGGCCTGTTAAAGCCCATTGCGACACTTCTTGTGTGATTTTGGGCTATACAAAAATAAATTGTATTGTATTGTATTGTACTACATCAGCCTTTTCCACTGAGTACTCTGTGTGCATACTCTGCTGTCTGCATAAGCACCGGCACTGGACTTTCATATCAAATGTCACTATTTGAGCGTAATTCAAACATATTTGAAAAAGGTCTTATTTGAAAGCAAAAGTTGACATTCGACTGCAAAACAGACAGCAGCTTATTTTACCTACCACTAAATTTGGCATTGTGTTACTCCAGATACTGTTACAGTATTTTATACATCACTTCCACAATTAGGTTTCCTCCGGGTACTCTGGTTTCATCCCACAGTCCAAAGACATGCAGGTTAGGTGCTTTGGCGATCCTAAATTGTCCCTAGTGTGTGCGGTGGGTTGGCGCCCTGCCCAGGATTTGTTCCAGCCTTGCGCCCTGTGTTGGCTGGGATTGGCTCCAGCAGACCCCCATGACCCTGTGTTAGGATATAGTGGGTTGGATAATGACTGACTGACTGACTTCCACAATTAGCCTTGTTTTAGTAGTTTTAAATGATTGGATTGTTAATTGTTTGGCTTAATAGGCTTGTTAGTTTAGATGAGTTTTCAATAGCTGTAATAATTCAAATTTTATTACTATAACTTTTCATATCCCTCAGTTAATATGTGGTGTCACACAATTAGTCTCCATCTTACATGGCTGTTGGTATGATCGATAATGCTTTAAACAACAAGACTTAACTAAAAATTTTCCGGCCACTTTTATTAAATTTTTGTTGTATCTGTAAAGGTGGATGAGGTCTCCAGGACTCTAAAAATATCCAAATCTTATTATATGATATCATCTACTGTTAAATTCTGCTCCGTACTTCTAAACTTTTTATGCTGTACAGTATTGGGGATTTGTTCTGTTCTGTTTATTGTATTGTATTGACCCACTTCTTTTTGACACCCACTGCACGCCCAACCTACCTAGAAAGGGGTCTCTCTTTGAACTGCCTTTCCCAAGGTTTCTTCCATTTTCCCTACAAGGTTTTTTTGGGAGTTTTTCCTGGTCTTCTCAGAGAGTCAAGGCTGGGGGGCTGACAAGAGGCAGGGCCTGTTAAAGCCCATTGTGGCACTTCCTGTGTAATTTTGGGCTATACAAAAATAAATTGTATTGTATTGTAAAGGAAAATTTTTTTTAAATTATTCCTGTCTGCTCTTCCTTGATGACTAGCTCATACCTGCAGCACACAACTGGTGCCCCACGAAAATCAAACTTGTCCAGCACACTCTACATGGCATCAGTTGTATTGTTTATTTTATTTTTTTAAATAACTACGTTCTACATCTTTTGTGATTTGCATTAAAATGTTGCTCTTTATTGTCAACTCATTTTACAGAGTTTGTATGTTGCTCTGTATAAAAACATTTTTTAAATAATAATTACAATGAGGACTAAATTCTTAAAAAAATATATTACAATGCCACATTTAGTTACTTAATTTGTGAGACATGAACAGACTCGTAATACTTCAATTTCCATAAATAAAAATAGGTGGACAGTGACCCTTATATCTTTAGTCTTCAAGGACCAAAAATCCTTTAGCGGAGAAAAAATAAAATCATGGGAGTGTTTAGCATGTTTAAGCAATCATCTGCTTGACATGTACATTACAGACAGTGTTAGTCAGTGCATGAGTCAAATGAGCTTTCATTGCTTTCTCACCGCAAGTGTTTATAAAAAAAAAAAAAAAAAAAAAGCTACAAGTATTAATAAAAATGTATTGAAGCACAGTGTTGGAACACATGGCTCGAATGTATTTAAGCTCTTTTCATGGCTGATTTTATGGCTTACTATTCAAACGAGGACTTGTTCAACAAGCCATGTGTTCTAGACTTAAGATGGCTGTGCAGATCCGGTCATATGAAAAGACAATTTCCTCTTGGTGATTAATACAGTTTACCAAATACCAAAAATAACACAGTGTACACAGTAATTTTCACAGCTTTAATATTTACAAGCCAGTTGTCAGAGTACTGCTGGAGTTTTTTCCAGTTTAGATGGGCCGGCTTTTATTCTCGCTGTTGTCGCCTTTAACATTTAATAATTTATAAAAATATACATGCACTCATATATGTAACACCCAGGATCATTAACCCAAGTATATCTGAATATTTTTTTATACTTTGTATTTTTATATTTTTTTTAACAATTTTTTTAGGTGAATATTCAAACCTTACTTTTTGGCTAATTTGATAGATCTATCCACTACTGCATCACGTGTGGTACAATAGAATTAGCATAATCTTAAACACTCAAAACATTCTCCAAGTCAAAATTTTGGGAATAATTTTTGTTTGGACAAGGGAATTGGATTACAACTCTACCCTCTTTATCTACTACAGCGGCACTGCTAATCAACACAAACAAAATAATTTCAGAAACATACGAAAGCTTGGAAGACACCTCACCATTAGATTTTATGCTGCAGCACTGAATGTGCTATATGCTTGATTGTACTGGTGCTTTGAAACTGTGCTTACTGTAGGGCAGGGGTGTCCAACTCCAGTCCTGGTGGGCCACAGGTTTTCATTCTAACCCTTTTCCTAATAAGACAGCAGTTTTCACTGCTAATTAACTCCTTTTCTCTTCATTTTAATAGCCCTGATTTTAAGGATTCAGTCTTCTGAATTGATTAATTTCTTCATTAAATGGCAGCCAAACAGAAATGAGATATGAAACGAGCCAACAGAGCTAAATTGGAACGTCAAACTCCAGCCAATTTCACTCCAACCAGCTTCTTAATGAGAAACCAATTCTTGCTGTTAATTAAAGCCGTTATTGAATATAATGACTTGTTGCTGCTCTCATTCTGCCACAGCAGACTGTTGATTTTCTGTTTTTGTTAAGACCAACGTCAAGATGTTTTGATGACCTGAGCAGACCAACATGACCAAGACGACCTTTACCTTTCTTTATTTTCAGGTTAGCTGGTCATATGGTGGCTTGTTTTTGTGTCTCATTACTGTTTGGCTCCTCATTAACGAAAAGAAACAACTAAGGGGTCAGAGTCACTTCAATTAAAACTAAGGCAAAACAAGTTAAACAGCAGCAAAAATGGCTCCCTAATTAAGAAGATGGTTAGAATGAAAACCTGCAGTCACTGCGGCTCACCAGGACCAGGGCTGGGTATCCCTGCTATTGGGTGAATGAAGAAAAAGCTTTCCCCCTGAAAATAAAACATGTGTTATGCTTAAATTTGGGCAGGTGTCTGTTGTGTTGGGGAGCTGGAGTCTCGTGGCAGTCACCAGCGGCATCCTATTCCTGACCATCTGTTGGTAGGAGAACAGCTTTAAAAGAAATTCTTGTGTCGGGAGTTCAGGAAGCACGAGCGCCCTAGTGGTCACAACAGATGTGAACAGTCAATCCCAAATTCACCCATCCCCACCGGAATCCAATCCAAACATGCCCCTTTCTAAAAATCACAGTCAAGTTTTTGTTGCTTAATTCTTTCACAAACATTCTTGTCATGTGCTACAGTACGTGCAAATTGTAAAAATGGTTTTATACATCATAACATTTTCATGCATTACATTTTTGTTGAAACTTTAATTCCAATTCCAGATTGCAGGCAGTGACATATCCTGGCAGCACTGAGTATGAGGCAAAACTGAACTGTGAATGGAGCTCACTGTCACTATACAGGGCACAGTCATACACATACGAAGAGGGTGCCATCAGTTTAACAGAACATATTGCATGCTATTATTTCCTGATACCACAGCAGGTTCAATTTACATGTAAATCATCAATGTGTACTTAATGTAGTTTACATTCTCTCCTTGTGAGACTATTAAAATTAACACTAAAAAAAACAGCTTTTGATAGAAATGTGTGAGACTACCACACTATATATGTTTTAAAATGGGGTAAATCTTTTTACATTACCATTGTTTAGGTATGGAACCTTGCTAAATTACCTTAGAACTGTACCTAAATTAGACAGAAAAATTGAAAGAATCTCTGTTCTTCTGTTTTCAGAGAAAATATTTCTAAGATTAAGCCCTCAATTATAGTGAAGCTTAAAATACCCATTAAAAAAGAAAATCATTTTTTATTACTATTACCTTAATCATTCAAAAAATCTAATCTGTTATTATACATAGCATTACAGTAATCCCTCGCTACTTCGCGGTTCACATTTTGCGGATTCACGACTTTGCGGGTTTTTAAATATAGTAGTAGTATTTCCTAGTCTAAGAACAACAAAACAAGTTCGGTGGCTAAGTGCGTTGTAACACGGGCTGTGACTGGTACATGGGAGACGACAAATCACAGCTTCCCGCTTTCTAATCGGGTCCGTGATTGGTGCTTTGACTGATGCCCAGATTCCACAGCACCTCCCCTTGTCTCTCTGCCGCGGCCATTTCGCTTCAAGCTTTCTCGCCGAGCGGTTTTCTTTACACTGTACTGTGTGTGATTTTTTTGTGGTTTCTTTGTGTTAAACTTTGCTTCAATTTTCACCCCCTGCAATGGCTCCCAAACCTGCTCCTTCTTCCAAGGCTGGTGATGAGCCTAAACGCCAATGAAGAATGATGACGATCGCTGAGAAGGTGAAAGTTCTGGATATGTTGAAGGAAGGGAGAACGTTCGCGGCTATAGCTGCAGACTGGCTAAGGATCTGCAAGAGCGGTCACAGGAATGGGACGACGATATGGTTCGATCGGTCCAATTTTGCAACAAGGTCGACAACGTCATGACCACCTACAAGCTGCTCTTCGACTGGAAAAAATAAGCAGCGGCAGCAACTGCCGATCACAATGTTTTTGCAGCCTCGCAAAAAAGAGCCAGTTCCTACTACTACTACTACGGATACACCTTCGGTAACCGTGGAAGAGGTGCGCTAGGAAATGGCACCGCCGTCTGAAGAGACGTAAAATACAGTCATCGGCTGCGTAGTAAAAGTCATCATCGCCTTCATCGTCATCATTTTTACTGCACAGCATATTCATCACCATCATCATGTCATATATAGGTACGTGTACTTCACTATACAGTAACTGTGAACTTATCTACTGATTTCATATTGCTTAACAGTTGTCCCTGTTATTAATAGAGTAAAGGGTGGGTTGTAAACAGTACAGGGAGGGTTTCAAAACGTCCAAATATACATTAAATAATTAAATAAATATGGTGTCCCTACTTCGCGGAAATTCAGTTATTGCGGCCGGCCTTGGAACCTATCTCCCGCGATAAACAAGGGGTTACTGTATATATTGTATCAGTTATTACACACAGTATTGTTATAGTAAGTTTTTTAAATTTACGGTACAACATTTTCCCACAGTTTTACTCTTTCATTTCTTCTCATTTGCTTGTCCAGTGATCCAATTTATTACTTTAAGACTTTCTCACATCTGTTAATAATTTGTGTTAATATCATTCGTTTCAGTTTTTGGTGATTTGCTTTGCCAAAACCCCTGCTAAGCTTCTATTATAGACTGTGCTTTGTAAAGGCTCTATAATTTGTGCACTCTGACTCTGATTTGAGTATTACAAAATATCAAGTCAAAGCAGACTCTCATTGTACTTTGATATTTTTAGCTAAAAAACAATCATACATTCCTTATATGTATGAACTCTAGTGTTCCACTATACGTGGTGGATTCCACTATTTAGCATTCCAACTTTATATTTGGGTGATTTAGTTGTCCATTACAATATCCCCTTCTAAACAAGCTCTTTGACATTATTATACAGTAGTTATTTACTGTCTATATCAGTATGTATGGGTATGTGTGAAAGGAGATTTATAGCAATCTCTCCTTGATGCACAATGAAGCCATTCACAGAACAGAACTATCAAAAAGTGTACAATGGATGAAGGTTAAACAGCCAAAACGCCACGTCTATAACCTAATTTTCTTTTTCCTGTTATCATATATTTACACAGTTGCTTGATTTCAATGTGAACAGACCTTGTTTTAAATTCTGCAACTGTACAGATTGTTTGTATATATATATATATATGTTCATTTTCAAACATTTTTTTCTAAATCATGCAAATTAATAAATACTGTATTGTTATACTGTTCTTACATTAACTTTCATCTCTCTGAATACATACAGTCTCTTGTGCCTGGTAGTAAATAAAGCTTTTTACAGTCTCATCAGTAACTGTTTCATAAGAAATACCCAACTCAACCCTTACACAACTAATGTGAACCTCTACAAACTTTACCCATTGTCCACCACCGGCCTTGTACTGATGCATCCAATAGCCTCGAACATTAAAAATCACATCCCTGTAGCAGTCAGAAAACTGAAGGAGTTTGAATGCTTGCCGTCCTCTTCTAATGAAAAATTCTGTCATGGCTTAATCGACTCTCAGTGGAATTACTGCAATTCACTTTTAGTGGTCTTTCCACACAAACTGTAAACAGATGAAAATGCCACAGACCAAGCTTAATAAACTCCTCACTTCTTAACTGGCTCAACTACACAGAGTTCTTAAACAATACCATATCGTCAAATCTAAGCTCCTAACATAAAGCATATTTTAAGCCGAACACCACAGATTATGTCTAATTGCTGCTTGTCTCATCCCAAATTGCCCAACACCTGAGATTACCTGCAGGCCGGCTTGTTAAATAATGGCACTTCAAGCAAGGCACATTTTTTACATGAACCCTTATATATAAGGAATGATGTGATACATATTTTGATAAAAAACAAACTATAGTTATATATAAAATTAGCTAAAAACACAATAGGAATTAATAACAATAAAAACACTGCTTTTGGTTGAGGCCCCCTCCCCAAAATAAATATTTTTATTAAGTTTTGTAATTGGAAAATTGAAAGCAAAATGAAAGTCATCTGTTTCACTCATTATACAAGCTCCTCTTAAATACCTGCCTTCCCTTTCTAACTAAACAGGTGTGGTGCAAACCTAAATATAACATTTGATATTTTACCTGTGACCAACAGCTTAACAATCTAGAAATTAACAAAACTTTATTAAATGACAAATCAGTACATACACAACAAGACATGTGAAAATGATGAAAGCTAATATCACGCATTGGACTGTAGTCATGAAATGCATATCCAGGTAAGTCTTTTTGATTTTGAAACGCTTTGCAGTGTAGTGAGTCGATGCAAAATTCTTTATGCAGAATTTAAAACGTTTTAAATGAAAATATTTCTCATAAGTTTTAAAGGTAGAATAAAAATAAGAAACAAGATGTGTATGTAATTCGTACGGTTCCTACTTATTTTTAAAAAAATAAATATCTGTTGCATGAAAATGCTGCCTTTACTCACGTCACTTCACTCCACACAGCAGCTCCGATTATATATTACTGAGCTCCTCCTCATCCTAAAAGTCCCTTTCAAACCTGAAAAATTCACAGGTTTAACAATAACCAGAAATTCACTGTGATTAGCTTATTTACACATTTCAGCAGAACACTCACTCTCGTGTAAAGGTATAAAGATCCTAAAAGATGAATAAAAATGTGCAATTCCTAGCCAAGTTTGTTTTGTCTAAAAGAATGTAGATAAAGCTCAGTTTTTATCATTTTATTTTAATTGATTTGAAATTGTATTGTCTGATTTGAACGTTATGCAGCAACTGCACTGATCCAGGTAAAACTGTTTAGCCAACTCACATTGTTATAAATTCCAAACTAACAACACTTCTTTTCACTTATGTAGGCTTTCTGATTTATTTGGTGATGATTTATCACATATTGAACAATCTTTCAATTCATTATCTTATTCTGAATTGTCCTCTTATTCAGACTGCAAAGAATCTTTAGGCAATGTTAGCCATAAAATGCATTATGCACAATATATTTTTTTTCCATTAACTGCTTGGTTGATTTATATATATATATATATATATACATACAGTATATATATATACCGTGGTGTGAAAAACTATTTGCCCCCTTCCTGATTTCTTATTCTTTTGCATGTTTGTCACACAAAATGTTTCTGATCATCAAACACATTTAACCATTAGTCAAATATAACACAAGTAAACACAAAATGCAGTTTTAAATGATGGTTTTTATTATTTAGGGAGAAAAAAAATCCAAACCTACATGGCCCTGTGTGAAAAAGTAATTGCCCCCTGAACCTAATAACTGGTTGGGCCACCCTTAGCAGCAATAACTGCAATCAAGCGTTTGCGATAACTTGCAGTGAGTCTTTTACAGGCTCTGGAGGAATTTTGGCCCACTCATCTTTGCAGAATTGTTGTAATTCAGCTTTATTTGAGGGTTTTCTAGCATGAACCGCCTTTTTAAGGTCATACCATAGCATCTCAGTTGGATTCAGGTCAGGACTTTGACTAGGCCACTCCAAAGTCTTCATTTTGTTTTTCTTCAGCCATTCAGAGGTGGATTTGCTGGTGTGTTTTGGGTCATTGTCCTGTTGCAGCACCCAAGATCGCTTCAGCTTGAGTTGACGAACAGATGGCCGGACATTCTCCTTCAGGATTTTTTGATAGACAGTAGAATTCATGGTTCCATCTATCACAGCAAGCCTTCCACGTCCTGAAGCAGCAAAACAACCCCAGTCCATCACACTACCACCACCATATTTTACTGTTGGTATGATGTTCTTTTTCTGAAATGCTGTGTTCCTTTTCGCCAGATGTAACGGGACATTTGCCTTCCAAAAAGTTAAACTTTTGTCTTATCAGTCCACAAGGTATTTTCCCAAAAGTCTTGGCAATCATTGAGATGTTTCTTAGCAAAATTGAGATGAGCCCTAATGTTCTTTTTGCTTAACAGTGGTTTGCGTCTTGGAAATCTGCCATGCAGGCCGTTTTTGCCCAGTCTCTTTCTTATGGTGGAGTGCGTGAACACTGACCTTAATTGAGGCAAGTGAGGCCTGCAGTTCTTTAGACGTTGTCCTGGGGTCTTTTGGGACCTCTCGGATGAGTCGTCTCTGCACTCTTGGGGTAATTTTGGTTGGCCGGCCACCCCTGGGAAGGTTCACCACTGTTCCATGTTTTTGCCATTTGTGGATAATAGCTCTCACTGTGGTTCGCTGGAGTCCCAAAGCTTTAGAAATGGCTTTATAACCTTTACCAGACTGATAGATCTCAATTACTTCTTTTCTCATTTGTTCCTGAATTTCTTTGGATCTTGGCATGATGTCTAGCTTTTGAGGTGCTTTTGGTCTACTTCTCTGTGTCAGGCAGCTCCTATTTAAGTGATTTCTTGATTGAAACAGGTGTGGCAGTAATCAGGCCTGGGGTGGCTACGGAAATTGAACTCAGGTGTGATACACCACAGTTAGGTTATTTTTTAACAAGGGGCAATTACTTTTCACACAGGGCCATGTAGGTTTGGATTTTTTTCTCCCTAAATAATAAAACCATCATTTAAAAACTGCATTTTGTGTTTACTTGTATTATATTTGACTAATGGTTAAATGTGTTTGATGATCAGAAACATTTTGTGTGACAAACATGCAAAAGAATAAGAAATCAGGAAGGGGCAAATAGTTTTTCACACCACTGTATGTGTATATATATATATATATATATATATATATGTATGTGTGTATATATATATATATATATATATTTCTGCTGTCTTTTTCCCCTGATAGTTTGGGTATTATTATATCATAACATTTATTTTGTCTACCTGGTTTTGTTTTTAACCACATCCACTTTCTTACAGTATATATCATTTTACACATTTAACCTGTTCTGGGCTTTCTTTGGATTTCCTAAAATTAGCACAAATTACAACCTAGTGATGCAACACTGTAATTTTATTCTTTGTTAGAAATCAAAGATTTTGCTGACTGCTAAGATCTGTTTAGTTGTAACATTTTATCAAAATAACATTTTAAATAAGAATATAAAATAAAGAAAACTGATAACCATCACATTGTGTTCATTAATTGCATTACAAACAGTTCAAATAATATCGTATTAAAGAGTGTGGCCAGTGGAAATGGTTTACAACACCCTTAAGATATACCATATGTTCTCTGTTGAAATGCTACTGATAACCCCATTATAGGGTATGTATTGAGGATTAACTTTAAATGGCCAAAAATACCTTTTCATAACTTATTTGGTTACCTACCTTATAAAAAAGTAATGATTTAAATTTAAACACACTTACATTATATAACACTCAAAAGACTTTACATGCATTTAAGAACAACGCAGAATTTAACTTTGGTTGTTTCCAGCATTGACAATGACAAATGGTGATGAGCTAGCCAAGTTTTCCTTCACCTGACGAAGAGCGGTCTTCTACCTATCTACAAACAGAAAATAAACAGTGCATGATGAGTTGCTACTAGTGCAAGGATGGATGGAAACCCCAAAATAGGTGAGCTGCCTATGATCAAAATCTTCTACTTTCTTGGATTCAGAGCCACTGGTTCTGCAAAAGGCCTCAAGATGGTGACCCACCTGCCACCTGCCCCTGCCTCACTAGATGGTCTCTATTTCTGCATCACTGCACACTACAAGTGATACCTTGAGATACGAGTTTAATTCATTCTGTGACCGAGCTCTTAAGTCAAAATGTTCTTATCTCAAATCAGTTTTCCCCACTGAATGAATTGAAATGCCATTAATCCATTCCGGATACCCAAAAAACATGGCAATTTTTTTGTTACATGTTTTCAAATAAGAAAAATGTACTTATAAATAACGAATCTATACTAATAAAAGGCAAAGCCCTCACTCACTCACTCACTCACTCACTCACTCACTCACTGACTCATCACTAATTCTCCAACTTCCCGTGTGGGTGGAAGGCTGAAATTTGGCAGGTTGATTCCTTACAGCTTCCTTACAAAAGTTGGACAGGTTTTATATCGAAATTCTACGCGTAATGGTCATAACTGGAAGCAGTTTTTCTCCATTTACTGTAATGGAGATGAGCTTCAACGCCGTGGGGGAGTTTCGTGTGACATCATCACGCCTCCCACGTAATCACGCAGTACATAGAAAACCAGGAAGACCTCAAAAAAGCGCTCAAGAAAACATGCATTATATAATTGAGAAGGCAGCTAAACAATAAGAAGCGAGTTCTGCTACTTCGGAAACAAAGCACGATGTAAACCTACACTTTAAATTAAGTTCATAGACAGGCTGCGCTGGCGTTTGTAATTTAGTGCCTGCCCATATAAGGCCATCCGTCAGCGGCAATCCAATAGCAAACTGCCACGGGTAAATATTCACGGGTGAAGGACTGTGCTTATGGAGAGGAAGATGAGATGGTCAGGGTGGTGTTTGACACAAACTCAGCGAAACTGCCAGAGAAAGTTTTAAGTGCCAGGACTAAGGTAACATTAAATAAAGCTATGGACATAGCACGAGATGGCACCAGCACAGCTGGGAACCTTCGATGCAAGTACACCGAGTGGCTCACGTGAACTGATGCAGTGCACAGATAAAAGCAACAGTTCCAAAGAGCTGAACAAAACCGAATTACACAATTGAAAAGGCAGCAAAAATATGAAGCGCCTGATAAGCATATTCATAAATGCAGCTACTGTGGAAACAAAGCACACGGTGGAAAAAGTGAATGTCCCGCTAAAGGAAGACAGCGTAAAAAAAAAAAACCCGTGCATGCAGTTTGTCACATCACAGATAAAAAGGAAGACGAGCTGTTTATTGATGCAGTAAGGAACTAATCGATGAATGAAACCTCTTATCTTTACAACGATTGACAAACACGGAATGTAACTTGAACACATTGTACAAATACGAGCCTGATTGAAAGAAATAATGATAATCAAATCCTTGATGACAGCAACATTCAATAACACTCACAAAACAATTACTGTATATTGACAATCATGTTACGTTATTTTTAAAATGTTCCCTTTTCTTTTTCATAACTTCTACTTCTCCACTGCGATACACGGGTATATATATAAATGTATATCTATAGCCCGATCTACAATACATACTTTAGCATAGACAAGCGGTGGCGCAATTGTAGAGTCTTAGCCTCTAACGCCGACATTCGAGGTTCGATTCCGAGAGGGATGTACTGACTATGTACGCTACCCGATTCATTTTACCTTCCCATCTCCTTGGTTTGGGACGTATGAAAAATATTAGGTTAACGCAGAATCATGTTACGTTATTTTTAAAATTTTCCCTTTCTTAGCACAAGCACAGTTGAGAAGCTTCGATGCATGTACTCCATAACGCGTTAAAAAATAACGCATTTAATCACACTTTCAATTCCAAGCAAAGGGTAACTTTTGTCAATGCATGATTTCCTGGTACATCCATTACACTGATGCACACATCACAGCTACAAAAATGTTAGAGTCGGAATAAAGCGCGTTCCTACGACTGATCATTTCGACTACCCGAGCGAAGCCTTGATAAAAGCATGGTTTTGTGCACACTGAAAAGCAAGCAAAATTAGATGCATTACAGAAAGCGGACTTTGTGGCTCTTACTGGGGATCATTGGACTTCCGTGACCGTTAGTAATTCTAAATACATCTAATTACAAAATGTTCAATGATCACACTGTTTTAGCCTAATGTACAAAATAATTTTGGCTAATGTTACTCAGAGTTTAAAGAGTAAGCTGGTCAAATTACCTTTTATGTTTCTGACTTATTTTTTTAAGAAGAAAAACTGCACTTTATGGTGAAATTTTGGTTATTATTATTTAAAGACAATACTATTCTGAAAATGTACTTAAAGTACTTAAACTACCACTTTATTTTTAAGTCTGCCCAATTTTAACCAGGGATGATATTTTTGTTTCTGTTTTGAATTCAAATGCAGTTTAAAAGCTTTTTTTCAGAAATTAAAACAGCTTCAGTTTACAATATTCATGTCCATGTCTATTATTTGATTCTGTCGCCCACTAAAACCGTTTTAAATAAAAAAAAAAAACATTTGCGATTTGGGGCAAATTTACGTGCGATTACATACGATTAATCAAGATTAATTCTTACACAGCCTCTAATTAATTGGATTAATTTTTTTAATCGAGTCCCACCCCTAATATATATATGTAGATTTGTATATATATGTG
The DNA here is from genome assembly GCF_016835505.1 of Polypterus senegalus. Classification (NCBI taxonomy): domain Eukaryota; kingdom Metazoa; phylum Chordata; class Cladistia; order Polypteriformes; family Polypteridae; genus Polypterus; species Polypterus senegalus. Next base: position 124,026,667 of record NC_053156.1, read on the forward strand.
TATATACAGTATATATGTAGATATGTATATGTTGTATATACAGTATGTATATATGTGTGTGTGTGTATATACAGTATGTGTATATATATGTATATGTATATATGTATGTGTGTATATATATATATATATATATATATATATATATATATATATATATATATATATATGCCAGCAACACTCATGACAATTACAAAACAATTACATTGTCAATCATGTTACGTTATTATTAAAATGTTTCCTTTTCTTTTTACTTCTCGCTGCCAATCGCAGCTATTTTGCTATATATATATATATATATATATATATATATATATATATATATATATATATATATATATATATAGATAGATATGACAACAACACTCATATCAATGACAAAACAATTACATTAACAATCATCTTACGTTATTTTTAAAATGTTTGCTTTTCTTTTTCATAACTTCTTTAACACACTACTTCTCCGCTGCGAAGCGCGGGTATTCTGCTAGTATTGTATAAAAACACAACACAATACAATAGAATGTACTGCAATAAACTGGTTTTATTAAGTACAGTATAATGTACAGCATTTACCTTGGAGATCAGACGATGCGGACGGAAGTGGTGGAGAAAGATTTAACTGAATAACTGAATGTTATTCACTGATTTTTGCCCTTTCTGCCGCACCTTCCTCACTTTCATCTGCAGGGGTTTTCAATACAAACCTGTCCAATGAGGTCTGTTTCATCCTCCCTTTCAGAATGTTTCTAAAATGCGTTAGGCAAGTGTCATTAAATGCAGCCGCTGCTCGATCAGTTGTAACTTTTTCAGGATGTTTCTTTTCAATAAAGTCAAGCGTTAGGCAAGTGTCATTAAATAGCACTGCTGCACTATCAGTTGTAACTTTTTCAGGGTGTTTCTTTTCTTTAAAGTTCGAAACTTTTTCCCACATTGCAAACACTTCCTTTATCTCACTTTATGAGGTAACCTCCTCCACCTCTGCCTCCTCCACGATACTGATCTCCTGCAGAACCTCCATATGTTGCCGCATCTATAGTTCCGTCAACTCCTCTGTCATCAGTTCCTCGGAATGTGCGGTGACAAGCTCTTTGATGGCTCGTACTTCAAATTTTGGCTCGTAATTCAAGGCAAAAAATCAACCTAGTGACGGCTCGTATCTCAAGGAACTACTGTATCCCTGAAGAAACCGTGGACAGATTTCTCTATATCAATGGAGACTACCTCCTATCACCACATCTAAAAATGAAATCAGTTTACTGTTTGTAGCCTTTATCCTGGACAACCACAGTGGCTGTGCCAACCAATTTCTTAATTTAACATAATCTTAATTTAATCGATCTCCGTATTTAATCAGATGGCTGTAGCTTCCTGGTGTCTCAGAAATTAATCATAATGTTACTTTTACTTTTCCTCAAAATTCATAGACAATGACTTTCAGTTCATTAGAGCCTTTATAAATTTTTTTTATTTATTTTAATTGGCCAGATTTCAAACAATTTTAATATTTTTGTTTCTTTTCATTTATCAGTAGACATTGAACCATGAGTGACAAATAAGGGCGGCAACAACTAATCGGATAAATTGGTGTCATGTTTACTATTAAGTAGCGGGTTTTAACGACAATTTAAAAATAATATAAAGGACAGAGTGGTTGTAATCATCTCCTGTGCATTGTAGCAATTTTCCCAGATAGGTTAAATATAGACTGGCAAAAATTTCTGACAGAGTGGAATAATACCAGAACAATAAGCACCATATTTAATCAAACAGCATATTCTATAAATCCAAGTACTTAGTTTATAATTTTAAAAAAATTGGGGAAAAAAGTCTGTAGCCACTGAGGCCCTCCAAGAAGATTCATGTCAATGCCATAATGGAGAATAATGAAAGATCTCAAAAAGAGTGCTATGGCTACAATTTGCTTTTATACTGAAATAGCAATGCCAAACATAAGAAAAAAACATTAAATTAAAATATTACAAAAACAAATTATCATCTGTATTAAGACACTGATGTACGCCTTGTGTAGAGTTGGACTCTAAAATTAACATAAAGCCGAGACGAGGAATAAGGAATGTAGGTGTTTTGGACCTTAAAAGCACAAGAGAAGCTCTTATGTTTTATGTACCACAACAGAATGGAAAAAACAGGGCAGAGATGGAGGCTGAACTTGCTGTAGCTGTTTTTCCTTTGTACAGCACGGGCTCCATTACACAACATGCTGTGGGATATAACAAAATAGGGCAAACCCAACTGTGCTGGAAGATCGACACTCAGTCGGTAAATGGGACATGAGCAACAATGCTCAGTCATTTAAATTGATATGGTCCACTCAAGAGATCGGCAAATCTGACATATCCCACGATTAGAAGTCGCATAATGTGACATTGGCTTAAGAAGTTTGCTAGGCCATTATAAGTTACTTCAGGGGTTTCAAATTTGGATCCTGGATTGCCTTAGTGGCTGTTGGTTTTTCTTTCATAATTAATAATGTGTACTTCTATAAATACTTTAAGTGACTAACTTTTTTTCAGTTCACCAATTTTTTTTATTGCCTAGCACTCTTAACAATACTGAGATGCAACAGATGACCAGCTAACTGAAGGGTGTCACATTCAGTACCAGCATTGTTGCTTCAACTAATCTCTTAACTAGAAGCCCATTCTTGCTCTTAATGAAATATGTTATTTAAATTTTTAGAGCTCTCATTCAGCTCACCAGACTTTGCCAAAACTGTTGATTTTTCAGGTGTCTGACAGCAAAATATTGTGTGTCAACATTTTTCTGACCTTCACTTTTTTGTTACAAATAATATACTGAAAAAATGATTGAGGAACACATAGGGTGCAAATGGTTCAAGTTAGTTGGCCATCTGGTGGCTCATTTTTCACCTGTTTATTGTTTACCTTGTTGATTAACAAAAAAATAATCATTAAGGGTTCACAATTTTAAAAGGCAAGTCATGTAAAATTAATGCAAAACAACTATGTTCAATGAGCTGCAATAGTTGGTTACTAATTAATGAAGTGGCTGGAATAAAATAACACCACTACAGCCCTCCAGGATCTGCTTTACATAAAGTATACAAATCACATCTGAATATTTCATCAGCAGCTTTAATTACTAATAACTCTGTTGCAGCTAATAAGTCACTAGCATGTACTGAGTGTAGACATTTATTACAAGTGCCTGCATGCAAATATCTTAGTACCAAACAAGGGGAAAAATAATTCTGTGAGACCATCTGCCACTTCAAATGAGGAAAATTCTTTCCACTGATAAAGGGAGAGCGAAATAAAGAAGAAATTAACGGCAGCCAACATATCAAAAGTAACTTGTAAACTTCTGTATACAGTATTTGTTTTGCACCTAACTTGAATATAAACACAGACACGATCGGTTTAGTATAGCCATTCTAAAATACTGTATAGATGAATTCATATTAAGCCACAATGAAAACAGAAGAAAACTTTGCAGGACTTAATATAACAATAAATTTATAAGTATGCCAATATCCTAAACCTGAAAGGCATTATCATTTTAAAGCCACTGTCATTAAACTATCTTTAAAACATTCAAAGTGGTGAACGTATCCTTAAAAGATATTATCCATGTGTGTGTATATATACATAATTATGTTTGTATTTATTTACTTTAAAATTTCATCTTTACCATTATTTTACAGTCATTGGTACTGGAAACATAAAAATACCAGGAAAAAAAATTAAGCATATCAAGATGCTGAACTTGATCTCTCGATAGCCTAAAAGTTTTCTACTGACAACAATAATATTCCTGTCAAGCTCTTCTCTTAAACTGTCCATATACGTCTACATGAAACCTTTAATTAGGAAAAAAAAACATGCATTTCTTTGGCTTTAGTCAAGTAAAGGTTTTTATTTCTACTCTTTACTATGGGGTACTACAGCATAGAATGTAGTTCCAGATTTTCTTGCTTCACTCACCTGTCACACCGTGTCATATGATCATGACCTTTTCAGTATGTTTCAGTCATATATTCCCATGAAATGCTTAAACAGATATAAATTAGGGGTGCAACTGCATATAAAAAATAGTGCATATGAAAATAACTTGTATATTCAGTATATTGTCTTCTTATTAGGACCCTGTATTAAGCTGATCAACTGCACTCCACTCTTTGACTTTAATTACATACAGTTAGGTTCATAAATATTTGGACAGAGACAACTTTATTCTAATTTTGGTTGTGTACTTTACCACAATGAATTTTAAATGAAACAACTCAGATGCAGTTGAAGTGCAGACTTTCAACTTTAATTCAGTAGGTTGAGCAAAAAGATTGCATAAAAATGTGAGGGAACTAAAGTATTTTTTTAACACAATCCCTTCATTTCAGGGGCTCAAAAGTAATTGGACAAATTAAATAACTGTAAATAAAATGTTCATTTCTAATACTTGGTTGAAAACCCTTTGCTGGCAATGACAGCCTGAAGTCTTGAACTCAAGGACATCACCAGATGCTGGGTTTCCTCCTTTTTAATGCTCTGCCAGGCCTTTACTGCAGCGTCTTTCAGTTGCTGTTTGTTTGTGGGCCTTTCTGTCCGAAGTTTAGTCTTCAACAAGTGAAATGCATGCTCAACTGTTAAGATCAGGTGACTGACTTGGCCATTCAAGAATTTTCCATTTCTTTGCTTTAATAAACTCCTTGGTTGCTTTGGCTGTATGTTTTGGGTCATTGTCCATCTGTATCATGAAACACCGCCCAATCAATTTGACTGCATTTAGCTGGATGTGAGCAGACTGTATGTCTCTGAACACCTCAGAATTCATTTGGCTGCTTCTGTCCTGTGTCACATCATCAATAAACACTAGTGTCCCAGTGCCACTGGCAGTCATGCATGCCCAAACCATCACACTGCCTCCACCGTGTTTTACAGATGATGTGGTATGTTTTGGATAATGAGCTGTTCCACGCCTTCTCCATACTTTTTTCTTGCCATCATTCTGGTAGAGGTTGATCTTGGTTTCATCTGTCCAAAGAATGTTTTTCCAGAACTGTGCTGGCTTTTTTAGATGTTCTTTAGCAAAGTCCAATCTAGCCTTTCTATTCTTGAGGTTTATGAGTGGCTTGCACCTTGTAGTATACCCTCTGTATTTACTTTCATGCAGTCTTCTCTATGGTAGACTTGGATATCGACACGCCTACCCCGTGGAGAGTGTTGTTCACTTGGTTGGCTGTTGTCTCTTCACCATGGAAATGATTCTGACATCATCCACCACTGTTGTCTTCCGTGGACGTCCAGGTCTTTTTGCATTGGCGGAGTTCACCAGTGCCTGCTTTCTTTCTCAGAATTGTACCAAACTGTAGTTTTGCCACTGTAATATTGTAGCAATTTCGGATGGTTTTTTCTGTTTTCGCAGCTTAAGGATGGCTTCTTTCACCTGCATGGAGAGCTCCTTTGACCACATGTTGTCTGTTCACAGCAAAATCTTCCACATGCAAGCATGATAATGACATAACGACGGACTTGCCCACACCTGCCCATGAAATAGCCTTTGAGTCAATTGTCCAATTACTTTTGAGTAAACTCATAGTGTACTATACTATCAGTTTGCATGTGTAATTCTAGTTTGTGTTTTTTCAAGTAAGGATTAAAATTTTATGGTTAGTTTTTTTTTCTACTTCATTTGAAAGTATTACACTTTTATGAACACCTTGTTTTATTTATTTATGCAATCCACTAAGTAGTATCATGAGATTTCTCTGTCACTATTATGACATCACTGGAGGTTACAAATATGGTGGCGTTCACAACATTCTCCACAGTGGATAAACTCTGGATGTTTGAAGAATCAAGCATTTTTTATTTTTGCCTGGTCCTTAGAAACATGCATGACCAACCAACATCTATCTCTTGGCCTTATCACTCACTCACAATAATTCCTAGACACTGTGAACGCACCCGGCACAGACAGGCGGACATGTTGTTATCAAACCACCACACGCTTATTAAACACAATATTTACAATACTTAGGTCACACAGACCCAGTCACGCACACAAACCCCAAAACAGTCACTCAGTCCTGGCCACAATGCCTTCTTCTCGGCCGCCTCACAACTCCTCTTGCCTCGCCCTTCTTCCACCCGACTCTAGCCCCGAATGAATGGAGACGGCCCTTTTATGGAGGACCCGGATGAGCCCCAGGTGTTCCCGCAATCTTCTGGCCACGCCAAGTGTGGCGGAAGTGCCGGCTGTCCTCCCGGGCTGCTCCTCCGCGCCATAAATCTTCCCCAGCACTTCCTGGTGTGGCGGGAGTGCTGGGGAAACAAGTCCCAAGGCATTGGGGCGCTTCCTGGCGGTGACCACGGGCCCCTACAGGGAAGGGCTTCCATGCCCTGACCCGCGGGCCCCCAAAGCAACCCGGAAGGCAAACCCCACGGGTCCAGGCAGGGCTCTGACCCTCTTCCGTCCCTCCTGGCGCCCCGGCCGGGTCATGGCCCCTGGTATCCCTGGACGACACCCAGTAGTTCCTAACCGGGTCATGGAATATTTGGTACCAGGTAACACAGAAAGAATAAAAAAATATATATTTTTGCTTTATTTCCATTTTCTTGACTATTGGAGTTGACAGGGTATTTTATTTTGAAATATAACCAGATCATCAGTGCTGTAAAAAGATTTGCTAAATGGAAACTGCTATATACCAGCACTTTGTCAGCGGCTGTTGTAAGTAAAGTGCTTTATAAATAAAGTTGACTTGACTTGACTTGATATACCATATCATAAAAAAGTAAAACAGGCAATCTACAATGAAATTCCATTTAAATATGATTCAGCCCTAAGGAACTCTTTTTAATACCTGTTTCACCATTTAAAAGAATGGATGAGACAAATAATACATTCTATAGCCATAGAAAAATCTGAGTAGACAATGGCTGTTGATCTCCACACACTGATAGATTTAACAATATGGTGACAGTAGCTCAGGATTAAGTTCAAGTCTGACTGCTACATGTAAATATTTTAATGAAATGTTTACTAGCATGTTGTTCTACAGACCAGTGACAATACCCACAAAAAGACTAAAAAGACAGTTAATTAAAAATCATATATTATATGCAACATATATTGTACATGCAAGAAATATTCATGAATCATGCTGGTCAGTACAAGCAGATGTTGAGCAATGTTAAGACTTGTATAATAAATCTTGTGCTGCCTTTCTCTCATGGTCATAGGCCCTTGTTAAAAATCAACAGAACCATATAGTCTATGTAATGGGAATAACACAGCTAAAAATTTGGTTGACTCTGCCAGAAAGCTACAGTATGACTTGAATAGAATTGATACTTGAAGCAAGACAATGAAACAAAACACCTATCATAATTAACAACGAAAGTCCTGACAGAAATAGAATCTAATTGAAAATCCATGATTAGACTTTGAGAGGCCAATCCATTAACATAAACCTAAGGAGATCAAGGATCTTGTACACTGATGAATAATCTAAGTCTGCTTCATATGTTATTCAACTTTATTGTAAAATGAGAGTTAAAAGACATGGTGCTTTTCAACAGAACGTGTCAACAGAACTGTGTCGATGCACTTGTTCACTGTTTGTATCCATTACGCCAAGCACTTTACTGACAAGTTATGAAACAGGAGAGAGAAACTTTTATCAAAAAGACACCTTTCAGTACAAACAAAACTGTCAGGTATGGGAGAATCCAACTACTTTTCCAAAGATTCTCAATTACAAACCATATAAGCAGAGGCTATGCATTTTATTAACATGCATGCAAAGAAGCAGTGCAAAAACACATGAAATACAGTGATTACTAGATTATGTAGGACTGCTTTTTGTTTTTTTTAAACGTATTTTCCAAGTACTCCACCATGCATTACAAAAGACACAAGTTAGACAAGGTATGCGTGACATAACGTTCAGGTGCATTCAAGGTCTGTGCAGACACTGTAGCCTTCAAAAGACTGGGTTCAGTATGTCGGATCTAGAACTTTCTCAATCCATTTCACAGTTGTGGGAGCCATAGGCTGAAAATAGGCCTTGGCAGGTCTCTAGTCTATCACATGGACCACTCTCACTCTCTCATATGCTCACCATATTCACACACAGTGACAATGTGCATAACCTAAATAAATAAATAAATAAAACCCTTTTGTAATTCCTTCTTTGTTTGAGCATGTCTGGCCATACTAATTTTCATGAAATGGGACTTGCAAAGCTATTTAGTTATGGCAAATTTTAGGGAGTAACAGGAATGAAAGACAAACTATTATAGACGCTGACAATTATGGATATCAAGTGAATGTGGCATTCTGATTGTAAATTATAAGGTGACCAGATTTTCAAAGTCCCACACCACGGACACTTGTAAAGGATGCATGTCCACATATAAAGCCCATCTATGTTTGTTTAATGGCTTCTTTATTTCATCGTCATCAGAGAGGGATCAGAACATGGGGTTGGGGAGGAAAGCACTTACTCAAATGAACACATAAGAGACTACATCCATTGTCTTTCGGGTGTCTGGCTCTTAAACTAATAACGGAATCAGGTCCTGTCTCACCTCATTGTTCTTTATCGTCCTCCAAAATACAATGCATCCTTCTTATCTGATCTGACTGAACTATTAACCCACTTAAATTCCTTTTTCCAGAGAGTCATTCTTCTTGGTGATTTCAACATCCATATTGACATTCCCACATCTAAACTGAGAAATGAATTCTTATCCTTACTGGACTGTTTTGACTTGACACAACATGTTGATTTTCCCACCCACTCTGGTGGTCATATATTGAATCTGATTTGTACTTCTGGACTATCTGTTGCCAACACTTAACAGCACTGATTTGGGACTCCCTGACCATAAAGCAGTACTTTTCACTGTCTCATTACCTCTCCTCCTCTTACCTGTAAACGCCAAATTTTTTTTACAGAAACCTTAAAAATATCTGTCCCTCTATCCTTTCTGGATCCATTTCTGATCTTTTACTGTCACCTACTCCATCAACACTAGATAGTCTTGTTGACCACTATAACACAACCCTACATTCAGCATTAGATAAAACAGCTCCTTTAAAACATAAGGTTTTCTTTAAGCGTTCAGCTCCTTAGTATAATTCAGAATTGCGATCTATGAAAGCAGCTGGCCGAAGCCTTGAGAGAATGTCACGCAAGTATGGCCTCACTGTGCACACCAAGGCTTTCTCTGACCACCAAAGAGCTTACAGACGCACTAACTGCTGCCAAGAACACCCATTATGGCAGAATAATAGAAAGTGGCCACAATAACCCTCTCTGTAGTTAATAAACTACTCCAACCCACATCTGGCCCAACTACTGTACCTCTTCTACTGAAGTCTGTGAGAAATTCCTCCACTTTTTCCGTAACAAAATTAAAGAACTAAATAATTCAACTAACATAAATACATCATCTGTTTATATCTTTTCCCTGTTTTCCCACTCCATTCAGCTCCTTCTCTAAGTTCTCACCAGTCACATCTGCTTTTGTTAATGACCTGCTTTGTAAGATGAGGCCGACTACTTGTGTACTTAACCCCATCCCCACCACACTACTTAAATCCTGTCTTCATGCCATAATCACGACTATTACAACAATAATAAACTCATCTCTTGACCCTGGCTTTGTGCCGCTCACTTTTCATTTTTGGCCTATTTTCCACTTACCTTTTCTGTCAAAGTTCTTGAGCGTGTTGTAGTTTCCCAACTCACCAACTACTTCACTTCTAATAATTTGATGGAACCCTTTCAGTCTGGTTTTAGAGTACAGCACAGCTGTGAAATTGCTCTGCTACAGGTAATCAATGATTTTCTTATGGCAGCAGACTCTGGACAAACCAGCATGTTAATTCTGTTAGACCTGAGTGCAGCATTTGACACTGTCAGACATTACATTCTATTGTCCAGAATGGAGAACATGCTGGGCATCTCTGGCACTGCTCTCTAGTGGTTCAAGTCCCATCTGACTGACTAACTTTCTCTCTTTCTTTCCTAGGTGACGGCGAAGCGAAGTAGAAGCAGACAATGGCCGACAGTGAGATGAATCGTTGCCGTCGTCGTCGAGAACTCCAGGCACTCGACAAACAGATTCAGAAACTCCTGTGCAGACGAAGGTACCTCAGAGACTTGAAGACTCGGCTGCTGGACAAACCACACCAACAACTGAAGTCGGCGTAACATCAACCCCACCTCGTGCGCTCAAGTCCAAGGGCAAGTAAGCTTCACCCCGCGCCTCGTAGGAACAACGACGCTGATGAAGACCTGACGGGTTTCAGCTTTGCAGGCGGGGTTCAAGGCTAGAACACCTCCATCGGCACAGGCGAGCATTCAAATCCAGAACGATTCGACCCTCTCCGTCCCCAGTCTGCCTTCAACCCGGGTGATGTAATCGTGGTAGGTGATTCGATTGTATGAAACCTGAATATCTCGTGCCCTAATCGAAAATCCTTTGTTTCTTGTTTTCCCGGTGCTCGAGTTCGAGATGTGATGAGGCGGGCGCCGACCTTCTACCAGAAGCACAAGAGGGCAATTGGATCCATCATTCTACACGCCGCGTAAACGACATAAGGCACCGAGAGTCAGAGGTTCTCAAGGCTGACTTGCAGCACTAGTTGAAGACACGAAGGAGAGGACCCCATCCGCAAAAATCTTCATCTCGGGTCCACTACCTCTCGTCAGACGATCGAATGAATACTACAGTCGTCTGCTGGGTTTAAACAACTGGCTGAGAGGCTTCTGCAGAATCAAGACATCGGGTTTATAGACAACTGGGATCTTTTTGGGAAAGGCCGCTTCTTCAAGCGGGATGGACTGCATCCGAATAGATTTGGCCCGGTCCTCTCCGAAAACATCGCTAAGGTAATTCGTCTATCTTGACTGTCTACTTCTACTTTAACCCCTTACGTAATGCTACTGCTTTGATAGGACATAATGGCTTAACAGAGTCTTCCGTTAAAGTGCACAACATTAATAATCTAATAACAAATCTTAATGCACGTAAAAAATCTAGGCAGTGCGGCATAAACACCAATAATTTAATTGAAATTACTACTTCAGATCAACACTGCATTAAGACTATAAAAACGGATTGTAGATTACATAAAAAGTACACACAGAGCGGCGTTAACAAAAATAACTTAATTTTTGTTCCGATTACCAATAACACGCATAAAATTCAGCTCTGCCCTTCAGAAACATTAAATATGGCACTATTAAATGTTAGAGCTTTAACTAACAAGACATTTTTTATAAACGATCTTATTAGTGATAGAAACATTGATTTTATTGCACTAAATGAAACATGGCTTAATTCAATGGGGCTGTTTTAATCGAATCTGCCCCGGATTACAGTTTTACTCGTGCAGACCGCCAGGGAAAAAGGGTTGGCAAACATTTACTCGAGCGATTAAAATGTAAAGATGTTAGTTTTGGTAAATTTAAGTCCTTTGAGTATCTGCCGTTGTTATTCATGGAGATTCTCACGTTCTAGTATTATCCGTGTATAGACCTCCTAAATATAACGCCTTTCCTTGAGGAATTCTCTGACTTAATGTCAATTTTAGTTACAAACTATGACACTCTTAATAGTCGGCGACTTTAACTTTCATGTCGACAATCAGTGTGACCAAAAGGTAAAGGAATTCATGAACCTCCTGGACTCTTTTGATTTGAGGCAGCTCGTTAATCAGCCTACACATAAAGCAGGTCATACGTTAGACTTAGTGATTACTAAAGGACTTAAAGTTGATATAAAGCAGGTCATTGATATTGGTCTATCAGACCATTTCCTTCTACTATTTAATATAGAAATAAAGATAGAAAACACTCATGAGAAGCATTTTGTTAAAAAACGCTTCTTTGACTCATCAGCAGCTTTAAAACTTACAAACATTCTAAGCAATCAGTCCGTTTATAATGCCAACTATAATAGCGAGGATAATGTAAATAGTAAAGTGGAAAACTTTAATTCTAAAGTAAGAACTGCTGTTGACATAGTTGCACCTGAAAAGACAGTTAAAAAATCTTCTAGTATTGTTATTCCATGGAAGACCCAAAGAGTGTCTGATTTAAAAAGAACATGTAGAGCTGAGCGTAAATGGAGGAAAACTAAACTAACTATCCATTATGAGATATTGAAGTTAAAATAACAGAATACAATAACACTGTCCGTCTTGAGAGGCTGCTATTTCTCTAATATTATAAATAACAATGCTAGTAATCCCAGAGTCTTATTTTCAACAATTGATCGTCTGTTAAACCCAGGTAACACAAAGGAATGCCCCAGAATACTTCCAGTGAAACCTGTGAGAACATTGCTGTATTTTTCAATCAAAAATTAATGATATTAGAGATAACATAGTATATCTCCCCAACACTGCAGAACCTCCAAAGCCCCGTACTCCATTATAAACAAATTAAATGCTTTCACCAGGATAGATTTACCTGAATTACATAGTATAATCTCTCAACTGAAACCCTCCACCTGCGTCCTTGACCCAATACCAACCAGGTTTTTCAAAGAAATATCAGGCGTGCTAATTGACAATATTCTGGACATAGTAAATTCGTCATTAGATACGGGGGTCTTTCCAGACTGTCTTAAGACTGCTGTAGTTAAACCCCTGCTCAAGAAAATAATCTTGACCCCTCTGCCTTTGAAAATTTTAGACCCATCTCTAACCTGCCCTTCTTAAGTAAAATTCTAGAGAAGGCAGTCATTATGCAGTTAAATGACCACCTCAATAAACATGCTATTCTTGATACTTTCAGTCAGGCTTCAGAACAAATCACAGCACAGAAACTGCACTTGTTAAAGTAGTAAATGACTTGCTGGTAAATGCAGACAGAGGCCATTTATCTGTTCTCATCCTCTTAGATCTGAGTGCTGCATTTGACACCATTGATCACAATATTCTTAGAAATCGCCTTAGTCAATGGGTGGGCCTCTCTGGCAGTGTCTTAAATTGGTTTGAATCCTACCTGGCAGGGAGAAAATTCTTTGTGAGTTGTGGTAATCAAATCTCAAAGACACATGATATCCGATATGGTGTTCCACAAGGCTCTATCCTGGGTCCGCTGTTTTCTCAATCTACATGCTTCCGTTAGGTCAGATTATCTCAGGTTACAACGTGAGCTACCACAGCTATGCTGATGACACACAGCTGTACTTATCAATAGCACCTGATGACTCCGACTCTTTCGATACACTAACACAATGTCTTACTGGTATTTCTGAATGGATGAATAGTAATTTTCTCAAACTAAATAAAGAGAAAACTGAAATTTTAGTAATTGGCAATAATGGATTCAATGAGGTTATCAGAAATAAACTTGATGCACTAGGATTAAAAGTTAAGACGGAAGTAAAAAATTTAGGGGTAACCGTTGACTGTAATCTGAATTTTAAATCACATATTCATCAGACCACTAGGACAGCATTTTTCACTTAAGAAACATAGCAAAAGTTAGACCTCTTATATCATTGAAAGATGCTGAGAAATTAATTCACGCTTTTGTTTTCAGTAGACTAGATTACTGTAACGCACTCCTCTCAGGACTACCCAAAAAGACATAAATCATTTGCAACGAGTGCAGAATGCAGCTGCTAGAATCCTAACTAGGAAAAGAAAATCCGAACACATTTCTCCAGTTTTGATGTCACTACACTGGTTGCCTGTGTCATTCAGGATTGACTTTAAAATACTGCTTATGGTTTATAAAGCCTTAAATAATCTCGCTCCATCTTATATATCGGAATGCCTGACACTTATATTCCAAATCGTAACCTTAGATCTTCAAATGAGTGTCTCCTTATAATTCCAAAAGCTAAACTTAAAAGAAGTGGTGAGGCGGCCTTCTGCTGTTATGCACCTAAAATCTGGAATAGCCTGCCAATAGGAATTCGCCAGGCAAATACAGTAGAGCACTTTAAAACACTGCTGAAAACACATTACTTTAACATGGCCTTTTATAACTTCACTTTAACTTAATACTGATACTCTGTATGTTCAATTCATCATAATAACTATTCATGGTGGCTCTAAAATCCGTACTGACCCCACTCTCTCTTCTGTTTCTTTTTCCGGTTTCTTTGTGGTGGCGGCCTGCCCACCACCACCTACTCAAAGCATCATGATGCACCAACATTGATGGACTGAAAGCCAGAAGTCTACGTGACCATCATCATCAGGTCCTTCCATGAAAACCCTAAATACAAAGAGGACTGTTTGATTTATGTTAGGTAGATTGCCCAGAGGGGACTGGGCGGTCTCTGGTCTGGAACCCTACAGATTTTATTTTTTCTCCAGCTTTGGAGTTTTTTTGTTTTTCTGTCCACCCTGGCCATCGGACCTTACTTATTCTATGTTAATTAATGTTGACTTATGTTTATTTTTATTGTGTCTTCTATTTTTCTATTCATTTTGTAAAGCACTTTGAGCTACATTTTTTGTATGAATATGTGCTATATAAATAAATGTTGATTGATTGATGATTGATATGCAAGAGTTTGTTAGTCTTGGCAACAGCAGGTCCAGCACAGCCAGTCATACAAGGACTTCCACAGGGCTCTGTCCTCGGTCCTCTGCTTTTCTGCATTTATATACTTCCCTTGGCCATATTATTCATAGCTTTGGACTGTGTTATCATTTTTATGCAGATGATACTCAACTCTATTTCAATATTAAAAGTGGAACTTCATCAGAGTTTTCTCAGCTCACAACTTGCCTCAGTGAAATTAAAACCTGGATGGCGCAGAACTCGTTAGATTTGAATTGCAACAAAACTGAACTCCTGCAAATTAGGACTAAAGCGCGACTTAATAAAATGAACTCTTTCCCAGTCAATCTTGGCAGTGATCTCATCAGACCTGCCTCTACTGCAAAGAATCTTGGTGTCATTTTTGATTCCTCCTTCTCTTATTCCACCCACATAAATCACATTAAGAAACTTTCTTACTTTCACCTCCGTAACATATCCGTGTTCGCTCCTTCCTCACTTTTTCTAACGCTGAGAAAACTTTTCCATGCTTTTATAACATCCTGCGTCGATTATTTTAATTCCTTACTGGCAGGTGCCCCTTCTAATCTTTTATCACAGCTCCAGCTCATTCAAAACTCGGTTGCAAGAGTCCTTACACGGACCAGCAGCAGCGACACATAACACCTATCCTGCTTCACCTTCACTGGCTCCCTGCATCTTACAGGATTGAATATAAAATTCTACTAATAGCCTACAAAACCTTAAACGACCTTGTGCCAAACTACATCAGTGACCTTTTCCATCACTATGTGCCTGTCTGCCCACTAAGGTCCTATGATTCTGACAATCTAGTTGTACAATCTACACTCCATGGGTGACAGGGCCTTCAGCTGTATAGCGCCCAGACTCTGGAATGACCTACTGAAATTAATTAGATCAGCTGATTCCATTAATTCTTTTAAAAAACAACTCAAAGCTTAACTGTTCAGGAAAGCTTTTAGCTCTACCTGCTTTACTACTCTTCTTTCAGTTTACCTCTATGTCAAGATGCTCATGTAACCTGTGTGCGTGTGCTAGACCATCAATTATGTTGTCTGTTAAGCTTTTTTCTCTGAATTTACAATCTTACTCTTCTTTACTTATTTATCTGGTTTAGTACAATGCTATATACTATATACCCTGCTGTTCTTTCTTAAACTCTATGAAGTTCCTTGAGCATGGGAAAGGCACTATATAAATAAAATGTATTATTATTATTATAGTGCTTGAAGTATAAACAAATAAATGACAGTGCTGGTTTTGTCTGCTTCGTAGTTGCCTTCATGATGCTGTTCAGATTCAACACAAGTTCTTAATGAAGCTATTTAGAATTTTGACCTTGTTTTTATTCATATATTATATTGGGGCAGTGGGAGTTTGGGGTTTAGTAAATATATTCTAAATATATTGTGCAGATGCTTTTGTCGGCAGAGCAATGTTTTTTAGATGGGTAGTCTGTTAAAAGCAGGATATTTTGATATTCTTCAGTTATTTCTCAGGTTGCACGGCCCGAAATCAGTACATTTGGTCACTATAGTAAATTATAGTGTCAGTTAAATAGTAAATCACTATAAACTGAATATAATCGAGCTATGAGGTTGGCTTGGTGTAAGGTAAATACTGAGTAAATGTTTATTTGCTATGTACACAGCGGCTTACACACCACAGGGAACTTCATTCATATCTTGTTAACCTTTTGTTTTCCATGCTTGCATTTTATACTTTTACAATTAAAAAATCGTTTCTTACCTGTTACAACTTAAAGCATTTGGTAGAGTGAGATGCTGATGCACAGCTTCTCTTTTGTTTGCATTCCAGCCGCTGTGAAGACTTCATAAAACAGGAACAACTTACTGATACATAGGTTTCTCTGTGCACACCCATATTGACTTGCTGATGGAGGACTACCATCCAGTGCATGCGCAAGCAGCCAGTGACAGTGACTCCCTACCCAAGCATGCAGTCTGTAGCTATCGTAGATGAACAAGAGGAAAATATACAAAGTATTCAAGTTGGCATAACCACTGTCAAGGTAAGATTGAAACAGTAAATTAATTCATAGTTGTCAAGTTGCACCGAACGTTACTCTGTTTTAAGACAGGCAAGCTCGCGAATTCACCAATGTTTTTCAATGGTAGATTTTGAAATTTTAAAATAGTTTTTTAACGCTATGTAATTTTCTTGAAGAATAAATATGCCACATTTCAACAAAATTAGTTCACAGGGGGCCAAGCTGTTTCAGACAGACATGGGCAGTCACAATAGGTGCTTTGCACATTTTACGTAAACACAACTAAAAATGCTACACATCAGAACCTCTGAAAATGGTTGTACTTTCAAATTCCTTCATATTCACCATTTGTGAATAATTTCCACATTCTCCCGCATATACATAGGTGTTTTTAAACGTTAACTGGTGATTTTATGATTTTCCCTAGTATGATTAAGTACTGTACTTCATATGATTTAATTGTTGGGTCCTATTAAGCATCCAATGCTGCTGCAATAAGCTCCATCTCCACACAGTTCTAAACTGGATTAAGAGGCCTTAATGAATGGATAACTATTTAGATTTTTGGTAGCCTTAGTAATTTTCATAATACTTGTTTTCTCATTTGTAGGTAAAAAAAAAAAGAATAACACTAAGGCACGCTGATGAAAAACTACACTGGACTGGGTATAACTACTGGACTCAAGCATTCCAGAGACGTGGGCAAAGGTAGCACTCTCAACCAATTCCTTAATAGATTTTCCTTCCTACCGCCACCATCTTCCAATGACCAGTCTCCCCACACCATCCCTACTACATCAACAACACCTACCACATCAACTGGAATGACCAGGGACAAGTCCACCCCTTACCATCAGTGTGGACTGTCCATAACTGAAGACCAAATGAGGAGATAAATTAGATACTATACACAGAAAAAGCTGTGTGACCAAAAGAAGTCAGTCCTCGAGTTCTTGGCCCTGTGCTGTCCAACTCTGTGGTACCCTCTGTCACCTGTTCAGTGTGTCCCTAAGGTTTCAGAATGTGCCACTGCTGTGGAAAACATCCTGCATTGTTCCTGTTTCAAAGAAGGTAAGCGCCTCTTCATCTAATCACTGACACGTCTCACATCATGAAGACCTTTGACAGTCTGATCCTGGAAGTATGCAAGTCCTCTTGTGGTAGACCACCTGGGCCCAATGCAGTTTACCTATCGAATAAAGACTGGAGTGGAGGATGCAATTATCTCTCTGCTTCATAAGGCTTATTCTCACATGGACAAACTGTCAGGTTTATAGTTTTGATTTCTCTAATACCTTCAGTATCACCCAGCCATTCCTGTTAAGGAATAAACTCAAGAGATATGCAGGTGGGTAAGTCTAAGGTGCCCTAGATAATAGACTGATATATCTGTTGGGCAGACTGCAGTTTGTGAGACTCAAGGACTGTGTCTCTGATATGGATGTAAGCACCACAAGGAACAGTCCTGTCTCCTTTTCTCTTCACTCTATACACCTCTGACTACAAATATAACACCGGGTCATCTCACTTGCAGGAATTCTCAGATGATTCTGTACTTTTGGGATGTACTGATAAACAGGATGAGACAGAATCGGGAGGAGAAGTTTGTTTCTTGGTGCAAAGAGAATTGTCTGCATCTTAACATTAGCAAAACCAAGGAACTGGTTATTGACTTTTGCTACCCAAACAGCCTCTATGTTCTGTCACTATTCAAGGAGTGGATATAGAGGTGGTCACACCTACAAGCAATTGGGGGTCCACATTAATGACAGGTTGGACTGGTCTCAGAACACAGAGGAACTACTGTATATAAGCAAGGGCAGAGCAGACTCTTTTTTCTTAGGAGACTGCATTCCTTTAATGTGGGAAGTGACATCCTTCACATCTTCTATACCTCTGTAATGGCTAGTGCAGTTTTCTACACTGTGGTGTGCTGGGCTGGTAACATCACTTCAAGAGAAGCCCACCGTAACAAGAAGCTAATTAAAAGGGCAGTCTCAGCTATGGGACACACTCTGTACCCCCTGGAGGTAGTAGCAAAACTGAATGCCATTATGAACAATGCTGCACATCCTCTCTCTGACACACTAAGACTGAGGACTTTCAGGGAATGAAGCATTCAGCAGAAGTGTGTCAGGAAACGCTACAGGGGGCTCCTTTATACCAACAGGAACACATCTGCATAATGCCTCACAGGAACAGCGAGCCAAGCCAAACCTAACCCTTAATTTGTTTTGAATTTTTTGCTTTATAGTTATTCCAGTGTGTGTTCCGGCTAAAATGTGTGTGTATATTTATGTATTTATCTATCTACCTACAGTATATACCTATAATAACCTAATGAATACCTATGTATTCATTTATTTAAGAAGCTTCTGTAAAAAGCAAAACTTCCCACTGAGGACAAATAACATTCTATCTAATGCATTTAGTTTGCAACTGCTTTAACACTTATTTTCTAGTGTTTGAGATTATAAAGTCATACTTACAAAATGGTATGATGTATGTAATTATTAAATGCCAAATAAAAAACATTCCTTGCATACATTTTTGTTCCAAAAACAGTATTATTTAGAAACCTTAGTTTTGGGGAAAAGAGTATAAAAGCTAATATCTATTATCTGTTTAGATTTTTGATAATGCTGCTTTACCAACTAAGCCAATTATCAACCCACTGTTAAAGACTACTTAATCATGTTCAAAGATGACACTACATTTAAAGACACCTCAAACGGTGCATTCCCTTTAAAAGCAGAAGTAACAAAACTAAAGTAAGGATCAAAGGGACAAACAGCCATCAATAAAATGTGAGAAGTACAAAAGTGGTTTTCATGAAACACTGACCTCATATAACCAATGATCTTCAATAGTGAGCAGGTACAGAGCGGTCAGCACTTTAAGTACCTAGGAACTGTAGTGGTTAGCAGCCTGTCAGCAACATAACAATCTGCTAAGGAGGCCGAGAAGTGCTGATATATCCTCAGGATTGCAAAGAATTACTTCAGGTATTATATTGAATGGCCTTATGTTTGGTTTGGCATGTCAGCAAAAAAGCTAAGCAGAAGAAAATAATCAGTGGAGTGTCTGCTCTCTGTGGACACTGATGCTTGGGGCTTCACCGCTTGTTTGATTCCTACGCAAAAAGAAAAGTGGTCAAATCTGCAGGGGATTTTAAACACCGTCTTTAAAGATGTTTTCATATCCTGTCCTTTAATACAAAATATACAACAAAATTCACACAAAAAAAAACAAAATCCTTGTTTTTCTTCCAGCAAGCAAATTCCTCAATATGATAAATACAACATAGTAACAATTTCTGGAAAAACTATAAAGCCCTTATTATGTTTTTTACGACTTGGCGCTATCTTTATATTTTTTTTACCTATACACCAAGCCGTTCAATACTGCTTGCTGAAAAAGAACAAATTTCCATTTGTGAATGATACAGGAAACCTATCAATATTTTATATATGCAGAAACACACATGCAAGAGGAGAGCTGAGCCATTCTCTCTTTCTTTATTTTCATTTTCTGGATATTTTAATACTAGATACACTGTGTATTAAACAGCACAAACATACACATAAACATGCATTCCATCCGAAAAATCTTCGGAAATACTCCCTTAAGTAGGTCAAAGTCACAGGTTGTCTCAGCCTACATTTAAAGCTCTAGATGAAAGGAACAGACTAGCACATAATGGGAGATTCCATTATATATTAACAGGTATATATTAAATCATAATTTTCATATAAAATATAACTATGAAAATAACATTAATATGTTAATGAAAACTTAATTATCATAAGTACAAGCAACTAGTTTTATTCCAAAACCATTTATTATGAAAACCAGATAACGTCTGCTCTGAGGGAAGCTGGTATTGCTTAAGTGTACTTGCTTTATTACACTTGCCAGTCTTAGCCAGATTGTTAGGATTTACATGTGAAAAGTTATTAGGTCTAATTTCCGCTCTCTTCACACTTTTCTGTTGATTATTTGTATTAACCTCTCAACTGCTAAATACTGTGAGAGTTTTAACACCTCTCTGTTGCACAGCACAAAATAAATAGATATGCTATTTGTTGCAAAATCCAACACATAAACAACAGTGTTAATGTGGTACAGTACTTTTTCCCCCTTCACATGGTATTCTAAAATGTCAATTTCTACCATTAAAAGCTGTAGGTACAAAGTAGTGTGCAGAACACCCAGCAGTAATCAGGGGGATCATTAATGTTCCACTGCTGGCTCCACACTGAAACCTTACTCTGGCACTATGGGATATAGTAGACAGATGATTATTCAAATGTCAATTATCTAAACCACCAATTACAGTAGAAAAAAAAATACACAGTACCTACTTTCAATGCTATGGAATTACTCCTGCCATGTAATGCATTTGTTTCCGATTAATTATTCCAAGATATATGCAGTATTGATAGTGACTGGCAAAACAGTGAAGTTTTATTTCATATACAGTTTCATGATGTTGCCCCAAAAATTCATTTTCACTAAAACAATTTTTGTTTTGTTTTTTTTTAAAGATGTTTGGGTTAGAATCCCGTAAATACCAAAAGGGACTCTGCTCTGTTGGGCCCATGAGCAAGGCCCTTAACCTGCAATTCCTGAGCGCTTTGAGTAGTGAGAAAAGCACTATATAAATGCAAAGAATTATTATTATGATTTGGGATAAAGCAAGGAAAATTGCCTCTTTATGGTTATTTTCCCAGAGGGGACTGGGCAGTCTAATGGTCTAGAATCCCTACAGATTTTATTTTTTTCTCCAGCTGTCTGGAGTTTTTTTTTGTTTTTTCTGTCCCCCCTGGCCATTGAACCTTACTCTTATTCTATGTTAATTAATGTTGACTTATTTTATTTTCTTATTGTGTCTTTTATTTTTCTATTCTTTATTATGTAAAGCACTTTGAGCTACTGTTTGTATGAAAATGTGCTATATAAATAAATGTTGTTGTTGTTGTTATTTCACAGCCCAGCCCTCCAAAGCCATCTGATCTTCCACAGCTTCTTTAAAGCAACTCCACATACTCCCATCAATCATGCACAATGCCTGCCTACCTACACAAGGTGTTTGTTTCACCTCGCACTGCTCATTTCGAGTCAGAGGTATCATCATCTGTGCTTACTCTCCCCAACCCAGGATCCTTCCACAAGACTGGTAAGCACACACCCAATCTAATGGGTTTTAGCAGAGAAGAAGCACTCCCAAAATACACGCAGGTACTGTACATGCTCTCTATCTGCACACCTCCTTCCATGCTTTACCACAATATGAGATTTGCTTCCTTTCCTTTCTTTCCTACATTTTCCATTTACTAAACTGGCACTGGGTATGTGAGTGGGTGTCTTCTGATTTTTTCCTTTAACTTGTATGGGAGTTAATAACGAAGTGTGCTATTTTGTAACAAAATTTATTTATATAACACATTTTCATACAAAATGTGCAACTTAAAGTGATTTAGAAGAAGTAAAAAGATTACTGTAACAAATAAAATAAATACATACATATATACACAAATACACAATGCAAATAAAAATATAAAGATATAAATGGAAGATTCTCTAAGCATAGTTTAAATAATTACTAGCTGAATGCAGGTTGTAAATCTGTAGTGATCAAAGATTAAAAAACAGGGTTCAATGCTATGGACAGATGCTCAGGGAGGAGAGGTAAACAAAAACTACAGCCAATGAGATGCTAGAGAAAATAAACGTCCAGGAGTTCCAAGGCCAAAAGTCAACCAGCCCCCATTGGGCATTCTACCAAACATCAATGTAATAAAGCAAGTCAGTATTGTTATGTTGCAACATCCTAGAAGATTAGATGAAGTGGGCTTCGTCAATAGTTGGAGCATCCACATTCCTTCCAAAATCTTACGTGGCTGCAGAGCATTTTGTCCAGGTTGCAGTGGTGTAGGACGCATTTGCAGAAAACCGGAAAAGGAAAAAACAAAAGTAATGATTAGTCACTGGTGCTAATATGTTCACTATGTGATATTGAAGTACCTATTAAAATCTTTTACAGTATGAAAAAAGGATGTATTAAAGAAGTGGGGCTTTAGAAGTTTATTTATAAACGTTTGAATGTCCCATGGTATTAGTCTGGACTATGTCTATTGGTAAAGCATTCCGGATTTCTGGTGCATGAAGGCAAAAGGCTGCTACACAAACTCTTTTATGCTTGGCTCTTGGAATAATAAGTAAATCAGTGCTGGAGGGTCTGAGGTTGGGAGTGTAAAGTGACAGACACACCAAAATATAAGAAGACAGGGAGCATTATCTAGCCTTACTATTTTAAAATCAGTTCTATAAGAGATACAAGCAACCAGCGTAAGTACAAGACAAAAATGGTATAGTTATTGTTTTCTGAGGACTTTATCCATGTTTTATGTAACGGTCTGGGTTAGCTCCACACACCTTGGCAGCTTGAACCCAGAATCGTTAAAGAATGTTACCAATGATGAGCTGAACAAAATGGGAAGGGAAAACACACAGTCAGCAAGGGTAGGTGCAAGGTGTTTCAGTGGTTTATTATAAAACAAATGGTGTCCTAAAGTGCAGTGTATCATCATTGAATGAATAAATAAATCAATCCAATAAAATCCAGTTCACATTATGAAGGATAAAATCAATAATTCTAAAATCCAAGTAAAACAGTCATTAAAATCCAGACAAAACCAACCAGGCTTCAAGTTATTCCTCAGCCAGCCCAGCATGTCCTTTCACTTAAAGTCTCAGCAGGTCATCCCAGTGTGTATTCAGACATCAACTCTCCTGATTTCCATCCCACCTGCCTCGACTGGCATCCTCCGGGACATTCACAGTCAGACCTCTGCCATCCAGCACTACCTGGATCCCTAGAAGGTTCATTTCATGTCTCCGCTCCTATGGGGATGCCCCTTGGAGTACCATTCACTTCGCTCCACTCCACTCGTGAGGGCCCAGTCACCCTATCTCCATGCCTGCTGATGTTGCTACCGTCTGGTTTCCTCCCAACTGTTAACCTCCACTCTATCCTCCCATCTGTCTTTTTTTCGTCTCTTTCCATTCTCCCTCTTTCACCATGCAGGCTCCCTTTTATGCACTAATCGGTTGCAGGTGTTACAGTTAACTGTTCCACTTGACCCAGACACCCACATTTGCATGTGAATGTGCGATCAGCCAAGCACCCCAATCAACCTTGGAGCAGCGTGTGCACATTCGCACATGTACTTACACCCGCCTGAAGCCCGCATGCTCCAGGTCACCCAATTATTTATTTAAAATGGGCAGTGCCAGAAACCTCTCTCATCACATTTTGTAGGCTTTCCCTTTTCTCTTATTTATTTCAAAACATTTTACTAATACATATGCTTCATGATACATACTGCATACACAGGTTTAAATAGAAGCACATTAGCTGGACAGGTGGTGGTTCCTTTGTCATTTGCACTTCTTTATTAACTGATGGCTGGTGAAGAAAATGATGAAGAAAACAGGCAACAATTAAAACCTTAAAGCAGTCGTTTAAAACTAAAAGAGGCAATTAAAAGTTCCGAACTGTAACAAGCAAGTTAACTGAAGCCAATCCCAAAAAATATTGTTTAATTAGTAAATAAAAGGGTTCTAATTAAAAAATGAGTTTAAGTAAAAACCTGCAGCCACTGCAGATCTCCTTGAACATAACTGAATGCCCCTGTACTAGATGTTTTACTTCTGGCTTTATTTGTAAAACCAGATGATCAAATTTACTTCTAAGGACCTCATCTTTTTATTTTTGAAAATAAATCAACTTTTTCCTTTGTCTAGTTTGATGAAAGTAACACTCTTCCATTTTGTAACTCTAGTGAGACAGTGAATCAGACGGCTAAGAGTATCAGGGTCATCTGGTGCTATAGACAAAACTGTTAACAATCAGCTTAACTGTGGTAGTTCTCTTTGCGACTGCAATCTGGACTAATGGACCATGCAGAGTGAGAATAACAGCAGGCCATATACAATATCTTAGGTTTTGGTGTACAATCAACATAACTTACTAAGAATATTCTACTTTTTATAATTTTCAGTAAAACTGAAGCCAGCTTAAAGCACTACCAGAAGCAGCAAACCACTGACTGAAGCAGTTAATAAGAATGTTGTGATTAAGGATTTCAAATTTTGGCCCAAACCTATAAGTTACATTACTAAGATCAACATTAACCTTGTGAAAGAAAAACTAACTGCTTGCAAGCTACTTCGAGTTAATAGCTAACAGAGCCATCGTGCTATAATGGCAGGTGATTCATACAAGCGTCTGTCATAAGACAGGGCGCAATATGCTGACCAAAGACAATTTTCAGTTTCTTTAGGAATGCGTCTATTTGACACAGGAAAGATGACTTTTCCTTCTTTAGGGTCTATCTGACAAGTAAAAAAATAAGAACAGATGGCCCATTAGCATAATAAAATAAAATGCTAAAGTAAACGATATTATGCTTTTTGAGTAAGTAAGGAGAAGGGGGAGGAAGAAGAAATTATAAAATGCCAATCAAAAAATGTAATTTTGCTCTTCTACCTTACAACATAGAATCCAGTTACAATACAATATAATACAATTTATTTTTATATACTGTAACCCAAAATCACACAAGAAGTGCTGCAATGGGCTTTTACAGGCCCTGCCTCTTGACAGCCCCCCAGCCTTAACTCTCTAAGAGGACAAAAAAAAAAAAGATCCTTTCCAGGTAGGTTGGGCGTGAAGTGGGTGTCAAAAAGAAGAAGTGGGTAAATACAATACACAGAACAGAACTAATCCTCAGTACAGTATAAAAATAAAAACTTTACAAGTACGGAACAGAATTTAACAGTAGATGATATCACATAAAATGATTAGGATTTGTTTGGAGCCATCAAGCTGCCTCCCCAATTTGGCCGTTCCACAGCTGAAACAGTGCTGGGCCAGCCAATCTGATAAAAGGACCCTTCTACCCCACGATTTCTGTGATCCTCCATTTGGGATGAGGTACTCATCTGTGACTGAATAAAAATCTGATTGAACTATTCCTGTCTTCCTCTGGGGTTTTCTTCCATAACCCGCAAGTTATTAACTACTTATACTAAAGCAATTTATGCAATAGGATGTCTTTTAAACCCTGGATGAAACCTAACCAGAACTGAACATTAATTCATTTAACTACTGAAGACCTACCTTTCTAGAATTTTATTTATAAAGGCAGGTAGAGGTAGATCTAAAATTGTCTAAAAAAGGAGAAGTCATAGGGGATTCTTTTAACAGAGTAATTATTCCATGACGTTCATGCATTTGAGAAAAATATTTTAATTCACTATATGCGGAGATTCAACAAGATTTGTTTTTAGGGACTGTAGAAAATCTATGGGGTATGATGAAGAGGAAGATGCAATACGCCAGACCCAACAACTCAGAAGAGCTGAAGGCCACTATCAGAGCAACATGGGCTCTCATAACACCTGAGCAGTGCCACAGACTGATCGACTCCATGCCACGTCGCATTGCTGCAGTAATCCAGGCCAAAGGAACCCCAACTAAATATCGAGTGCTGTACATGCTCATACTTTTCATGTTCATACCTTTCAGTTGGCTAACATTTCTAAAAATCCTTTTTTTGCATTGGTCTTAATTGATATTCTAATATTCCGAGATACTGAATTTGGGACTTTCATTAGTTGTCAGTTATAATCATCAAAATTAAAAGAAATAAACATTTGAAATACATCAGTCTGTGTGTAATGAATGAATCTACATAATATACAAGTTTCACTTTTTGAAAGGAATTACTAAAATAAATCAACTTTGTAGTGATATTCTAATTTTATGACCAGCACCTGTATATGAATATGTTATTAAATTATGTTTATTGTATACATTCTCCATGAAGTATCATTTAAAAGCATGAAGTATAGTAGTTTTCTTTCTAAGCCACCACATGTCAGCCATCAACAACTAAACAGCAAACCTACTAGTACTTTTCATTGGTAATACAGTAATCCTGTCGAATTCTTTAGGGGCAGTGATAGGGATATGTGACCCATCAATTGCACCACCATAAATTTTCAAAGCCACACATAACTTCATGGGGTCATTTCCCAAGCAGAAGAATGGTATTCATTTTCTGCAGAGCTGATATTAGAGAACATCACATTGCCCAAATGCACTGGCTTACTGATGGTTTGCTTTTTCCAAAAACACTGTATAAAGTGGTAAAGTGAGCACTCATGGCAAGATACCATAACACCACTGCAACATGTTTTAACAGATACATATTTTCAAAATGTCATGTCTTTTATTCTCAGCGGCAACTGCAGTCTTCTACAAATACAGGAAATGTGAGACAACATACATGGAGACTACATAGCCATTCTTTGGTTATTGAATGTTCCAAGCAGTAGTTTACTCTGCCAGTCTTCACTCTGTTCACACATCCAGACTGATCACAAGAACATCCTCTATCACTCGTCATCTTTTAATAGGATGCCCAATTGTTGTTCTTGTGAAGTTTGCATGTTCTCGCTATATCCACAAAGACATACATTATGTATGTGCTAAATTAAATAACTATTGGCTCCTGACTGTGTACAGTACTGTTGTGAATGACTGTAGAAAAATAATAATAAAAGTTGAATTTTGACTCATGTGGCTTTATTATAGAATGAAATCCCATTTTCCACTCAATGCTTCTGAGACAGGCTTTTAGCTCTTGCAATCCTGTCCAGGGGCCTCATTTATAAAGCCTGCATGCACACACAAAGAGGCTTGAAATATGCCTACGCCAATTCCCATGCACATGTCATGATTTACAAAAGAAACTTTGATGGGGGAATGTGCATATATTTATGGCAACTCTGACCCATGCATACTAAACATTTTGGAGAAACTGGGAAATGACAACACCTGTATTTAAGTAGGGAAATGCAGGCAAGCCAGCTAAATAACTCGCATTCATAATGACTCATATCGCCAAGTACTTATTATTATTTTGTGTTGACATGACAAATATATTTATGTGATGAATATAACGCACAGACCGTTGTGTAGTTCTCTTTTAAGAAGGCCAGCGCTGCATATGTGCACTGAAGAACTTTTTTCATCAGTTTAGATTACCTGTAGTCACGTCACGTCTCGGGGACTAGCTGACAGGTCAGAAATACTGTATGTCAGCCATGCTTTACTCTGTCATACCTGCTGTGCTGGAAAGCCTTTAACTGACCGATGACATCCATTGTTCACATGGTATGGGTTCATATACATATAACATAACATGTTGTTACAAATATAATAAGGCAATTTGCAGCAGTGTTCAGTTTTCCAAATGTAATCAGAGCACTTTAATGCCCTCGTATTGCAATAAGGGCATCTAGTGATGATGAAGTTTCTTTTGTTAACCGTAAGCTTTGACATTGCTGCTCTGGCATAAAGATCTTGTAACCACCAATTTTTAAGTGAAAAACAAGATCATCATTTAAAAAAAAATAAAAATAAATAATGTTGAATGCTTTGGTTGTGTAAGTATGCAAACCCTTTAATACTAAATGGTTATGAGATCTTACTAATGTTAAATGAAGACTAATGTAATCTGACTTGCTTTTATATCAACAAAAGCTGAAATTTCAATAAAGGTGTGTACACTTGTGATATCCAAACATACATATTTATACATATACCTAAATTAGGCCTGGGAAAGCTAATGCATTAGTTTTTACAAATAAAAATGTGGCCTGTTTAAAGCATTAACAAATATTGTTTCATCCAGGGCCGGTAACAAGGTAAGTGCCTCAGACAGTGCTTTGGTCAAACTGGTATTTTCACTGAAAATTTCTTTTTTAAACATTACAAAACAATAACACAAAAAAATTAAGTGTGTACCTAAATAATTAAATACACATCCAGTACTGTATTTATATACTACCTTTAAAAATTTAATGAAAGGTTTAGTATTTTGGATAATGCTGTTCATAGCGATACACCACATGTCAATACATAGCACTGGTGTTCATATCCTTGATTTATACATAAAGACAAAGTTACAGGGGAGTAGGACGAAAGGGAGTGGGAAGAGGGGTTTATGGCAGTCCTGGTGCAATGCAAGAGAAAAGCTGTGAAGGTAAAAATAAAACGCAAGTGCTAAATAAGTTATCTTTGTGTGGCACTAAAACCAAAATAAGCCTCTAGTACCTCTGTGTTTGACTTACTAGACTGCGAGCCAGCTTACAGCACTGACTGCCCTAATACAATGACAAAATTCTATGAAATTGAAGTGTAATGATTTCCCGTACCCATTATTCTAGTTTGCAGTATCTTCACTAATTTATTTCGGGTGTCAGTGATAGCACACTTTTCATAACAAAAATAATACAGTAATGGAAATAATAATTAAATAACTACACAAAACAAATCAGGACATAATTTTAACAACAGCTTAATGGACATATTGTACATAAATTGCCCTAATAAGAAAAATGTAAATACTATTGTGACCACTGCAGTTGCCAAAATCTGTTACAAAAGTATTCTGTGCTAATGCAATCAGTATTCATTATTTGATTTCAATTCTGAGGTGAATGGGCCATCTATTGCACTAGTAGGTAATGTTTTTTGTGCTTCCCCAACAGAGAAAATCAGCAATACAACTAAGCTGCAAAAATAAATAAATAAATAATAATAAAATTTTCTATTGAATACAGTCTATTCGTACATGCACCCCACACTCTGCCTGGCCAGTGAATTAAAGAAAATCTAAATAACCTGTAGTACTTATAAAACTTCATAAATAGTAAATAATGTGTCACACTGGACTGCACTTTTTATATTTAGTTCACCACGTGCTTATCAGCAAATGTGTAAAGAGATACTGGCGCATTAAACAATCTTTCCAGGACAGTCTCCATTCCATGTACTGTAATAAACTGTTAAATGTGTTATCTTGGATTCATTTATCCCCTTTAGACAGCTGCTAGTGTTTTCTTTTGTTTGTTACAAATATGATCGTTTTTACTAAAAAGCAGGAAGTTATAGTCATGTCTTAAGTGTTTTAACTTTATGGACTAATTTAATCAAAGATTACCCTATTCTGGATTTGCTGCAACTGAAAGAAAGAGATTTGTGGCGGGGGACCTTTTATCCAGCATTTAAGTAAACAATTTTAAAGAGTATACTGGAAATGATTTGTCTTGTGTGATCTAGCAATAATATTCATAGACTATTTTATGTTTCTACAAACATAAACCTAAAATAGCATGTCCCTGAGAAAGTCACCATGAAATTTTTAAAACCGTTTCTTAGCGAGCACCTATGGGCCAAGGGTAACCAACATTCCAAATTTCAAGTCCCAAGTCATTATGGTTTGGGAGATTTCGTGATGAGTGAGTCTGTGGTATTTGGCTTATATATACTTACTAGCAAAATACCGCGCTTCGCAGCGGAGAAGTAGTGTGTTAAAGAAGTAGTGTGTTAAAGATAATTGTAATGAAAAGAAAAGGAATATATATATATATATATATATATATATATATATATATATATATATATATACATTTTAATAATATATATATATATACATACATGTTTGACAATATAATTGTTTTGTCTTTGTCATGAGTGTTTCTGGCATATATATATATATATATATATATATATATATATATATATATATATATATATATATATATATATATATATATATATATATATATATATATATATATATATATACACACACACACACACACACACACACATATATATATATATATATATATATATATATACATACAACAAAATACCAGCTTTGCAGTGGAAAAGTAGTGTGTTAAAGAAGAAATGAAAAAGAAAAGGAAACATTTTGAAAATAATGTAACATGATTGTCAATGTAATCAATGTAATTGTTTTGTCACTGTTATGAGTGTTGCTGTGATATATATATATATATATATATATATATATATATATATATATATATATATATATATATATATATATATATATATATATATATATATATATATATATATATATATATATATATATATATATATATATATATATATTGTGGAGCCGACACAGACAGGTGGACATGTTATTTTCAAACCACCACACGTTTATTTTACAAATATTTACAATAATACGGTCACTCAGACCCAGTTCAAAGTGCACAAACCCCAATACAGTCCTGGCCACTCAAATGCCTTTCTTCGGGCCGCCTTCACTCTCCTCTCTGCCTTGTCCTTCTTTCACCCGACTCTAGCGCTGAATGAATGGAGACGGCCCTTTTTATACAGTCCCCGGATGAGCCCCAGGTGTTCCCGGCATTCCTCCTCTGGCCACGCCCCAGCGTGGCGGAAGTGCCAGCTGTCCTCCCAGCAGCTCTCCGGTGCCGTCCTAAATCTTCCCACTAGCACTTCCTGGTGTGGCGGAAGTGCTGGGGTAGCAGGTCCCCAAGGCATTGGGGCGCCTCTTGGTGGTGACCACGGGCCCCTACAGGGTAGGGCTTCCATTCCCTCAACCCGTGGTCCCCAGAGCAACCAGGAAGGCGGCCCCCACGTGATCCAGGGTGGGATTTGACCCTCTTCCGGTCCCTCACAGCGTCCCGGCCGGGTCGTTGCCCTGGCATCCCTGACATCCCTGATATATATATATATATATATATATATATATATATATATATATATATATATATATATATATATATATATATATATATATATATATATATATATATATATATAAACAGTGGTGTGAAAAACTATTTGCCCCCTTCCTGATTTCTTATTCTTTTGCATGTTTGTCACACAAAATGTTTCTGATCATCAAACACATTTAACCATTAGTCAAATATAACACAAGTAAACACAAAATGCAGTTTTAAATGATGGTTTTATTATTTAGGGAGAAAAAAATCCAAACCTACATGGCCCTGTGTGAAAAGTAATTGCCCCTTGTTAAAAAATAACCTAACTGTGGTGTATCACACCTGAGTTCAATTTCCGTAGCCACCCCAGGCCTGATTACTGCCACACCTGTTTCAATCAAGAAATCACTTAAATAGGAGCTGCCTGACACAGAGAAGTAGACCAAAAGCACCTCAAAAGCTAGACATCATACCAAGATCCAAGGAAATTCAGGAACAAATGAGAACAGAAGTAATTGAGATCTATCAGTCTGGTAAAGGTTATAAAGCCATTTCTAAAGCTTTGG